>NC_133896.1:116636780-116936780 GCF_964199755.1 Larus michahellis | reverse complement strand
CTCCCCCCAAAAAATGTTCCTTCTTAAATAAATTTATCACTATACACTGTATGCTACTTTAATAACATGACAGTAATTTTTAACACCAAGCTTATTTTAAATAATTTCGTATTTGTTTTGTGGTTTGTTTTTTTCTTCACCTTATGAGTCTTTCAATCCTTAAGGCTTCATATAAAAACTAAAGATCAACAGAGTTGGTGCATATATGTAATACTACTATATGCAAGATATCTAATATACAGCAGTTTAATAACTGTGCCAAATTTGGATCAATGCTGCCATAAAAGGGACAGAAAAATACTGGGAAAATTACAAGGTATTCCCCCCAGCCAGTGCCCTGAGATAGATCTTTCTATCTTTTTCTTGTCACCTTATAAAATAGATTGCCTTTCTTTAAAGATACATAGTCAGAAAAGTACAAGTCAGGACAAAGGATGCCATTTATAGCCCTGCTTGACAGCTGATGGGTTCTGTATGTGTTTTATTTAATTCCTTCTGCATCTGAATATACTATGCTAGCAAAAATAGTTTGTCAAAGTGGAACTTTCCACATCTTCAAGGAAAGAGCCTTGAATAAGTACCTCTTATTTAAAGCATCTTCAGAATCAGGCACGGGTATATGTTTTCATTGATTTGAATATTACCAGTCTTACTCTTTGCCATCAGCTGACTGACATCTAGCAGTGCTTTCAGTTGCTTTATTTAAGAATGAATTTGTTTTTTGAAATCACTATTGAAAATGTTTTTCCTGGAGCACAATTGAGCCCTGCTCGGGCTATTCCCTGGCTCATTTTTGTGCAGAAATGAGAGAGCTGTCAAGGGTCTGTGTGTGCTTGAGCCTCACTGTGACTTAGAGGCAGGATATCAGCCAGGTTTCTTCATCTAGACCACCAAAATTAAATAACTTTTCTAGACTGGGTGTGGTCAATGGAGTTCATGTCAGGAACTTCAAGCAAATATTGGTTTTGTTTGCTATCCATTACCAAAATCATACTTAAGGTGATTGATTTTGAATAATGTGTGACTACAATTGCTATAGGTTTTGACTTCTCATATCTTTCCTGTCCTTCCTTATCCTTGCACAGCTGTTTTAAAACTCTAAAAAGTTAAATTATAAAAGTTAAACATTCTAACAAGTTTAGTAAGGATAGACGTTCTTAAGTCTGGAAAACCTTTTCAAAACCTGCAACTGTTCCTTTTTTTATTAATATCATGTACATTTTATCAGAATAAAACACATACCATACAGAGAACACCCTTTCTTCACACAATACAGCATATCTATATCTGTTACATTGTTTCTACATTCTCATCAAGTCATGTTATGATTTTGCCATTTGAAAATAACAAAACTAATTTAAATAGTAACTATTAACAAAGACCATTCCTTGTTCCCTCATTACCTCTATCTTATTTCCCTCAGTGGTTCAGTTAGGCTTCTTCGATATATATCTCAAAAAACACAAAAGAATAATTTAGCAGCTTCCATAATATCTCACTACAGAGGCTACTTTCTTTCACCTTACACTTTCCCCTCTTTGCCACAGACTTTTCTCAGGGGACCACCTTCCTCTTCTCCAGGACTTGTATGTACTGAGATTAAACATAGCTTTAAAGATGTAGGAAAGTTATTGCAGGCTGATGGGGTGGTTAGGTACTGTGTCAGTATATAATATGTAAATATATGAAATATTCCTTCCAATGAGGGACAACTTAAAGGTGTAACAAGGACTGATTCAATATGAGAATTACAAAAGCTTTCTTTTTTTAGGAATAAGGCTTAGCTCTTCCATGTGACAATATATAGAAGAATGTCTTAAAACAATATTGTTGTCATGGTTTCAGTTGTGATAGAGTTAATTTTCTTACTAGCAGCTGACATAATGCTATGTTTTGTGACAGGAAATAGTGTCTATAGCGCACTAGTGGTTTTAGTTGTTTCTGAACACTCAGGGCCTTTTTGGCTTCTCACACCACCACACCAGTGAGTAGACTGGGAGTGCACAAGAAGTTGGGAGGGGATACAGCCAGGACAGCTGACTCTGACTGACCAAAAGGATATTCCATGCCATGTGATATCATGCTTAGTATATAAAGTCAGGGGAAGAAGAAGGAAGGGAGGGAGGTTAGGGGTGATGGTGTTTGTCTTCACAAGTATGTGTGATGAAGCCCTGCTTTCCTGGAGATGGCTGAACGATGGGAAGCAGTGAATTGATTCCTTGTTTTGCTTTGCTCGCACGTGCAGCTTTTGCTCTACCTATTAAACTGTCTTCATCTCAACCCGTGAGTCCTTTCTCTTCTTATTCTCTCCCCAGTCCCAACTTTGGGGGGTGGTGAACGAGCAGCTGCATGGTCCTAGTTGCCAGCTGGGGTTAAACCATTACAATCGTCCATTGCAAACATTACACTAAAAATGTCAGTGATAAACAATAATATGGATGGAGGAGATTCAGTAAGCCTCATCCCTTAAAAATGTTCCATTGTGCAGGACTTCCCACATAATTACAGCTATGTTTTTTGGCTGGCATCTACAGGATTCTGCTACTGCAGAGTTTTATCTATTTATGAACCACATTTTTAAAGCCTTTTTTCAATCAATCCTTCTTTTAGTTATTCAGGCTCATACCTAAATTGCAAGCAAATGAGAAATTCCCGTGAGGCTAGTGGCAATCTAAAGATGCTTCAAATTAAATATCTGTTTAAACATCTTGCTCACTTAGGGCCCAACAGTGAGATATAAAGAATAGCTTCAGAGGTTTTCAGATACCTACCTGTGATTCAGAGAAATTGTAAAGGTCTGCCAAAGTCCCACATGACCAAGCATCTCCCAAAAGCAGTGATATAACTCAGATACAGTGAGTTCCTTTACAATTACATTTGTTGAAGATATGGCCATTAGCATTTACACAGTTCATTTATAAAAGATCACGATTTAGCCCAGTGCTAAATGTGAGACAAAGGCAACACTGCTGATGGTAGTACAACATTTCTGTATTTTTAGAGCAACTGTGGTGGTTTTCTTAGTCTTCCTGCCTCAGCCGGAGCCCTCAGGTATTGTTCAGAATTTATTCACACCTTCCTATAAGCAATTGCTGTGGAATCGGCTGCTCAAGAGACTCGTCTGCCCACAGGTAATTCCAGACATACCTCTCAAGGGGGGAGACTAATGAGAGTGAAAATGAAATAGTCCAGCGATGATACAGAACAGGAAGACAGAGTCAATGGTGAGAATAGAGGCAGGGAGACATGAGTGTTCATCCTGAATTCAAAATGAAGTCAACTTTAATTTTAGTTTCAGAAAGCCTGGGCTTCACACTGGTAGTTTTCTTTAACATTAGCTCGAACAGACAAATGTAGGGCAAATTGAGAGTATAAATTTAGGTTTTCTTCTTGATTTATATGAATAGGGGGTCTGAATTCACACAGAGGTTAGGTATTAGTGATGATTTTTTGTTTGTTTGTTTTTTTGTTTTTTTTTTTTAAATTCAGGCCATTCAAACAGCCCTCACACCAGAGAATGGACCTGCATAGTCTGTTTTTATTTCAAGTCAGAAGAATGAAATGGCTAAACAAATTTTCAGTATCTATTTAGCATGGTGTATATAACCTATATATATATGCTCTATATGTCACTTATTTATGTTATATATATGTCTATGTATATAGATTTTATATACAGGCAAACCAGCCTATTAATGATTGCACTTATAATGATTATTTTACAGAAATTCCAATATTAGAATGACAATAAAAAACATAAGAGTGAAAGAATACAAAATGTTAAGAAACTTCCTTCTCTGAGTAGCTATATTGAAAATGCAATATTTCACACCATATTTCTAAGAAGTTCAATACCTTTACTGAGAAAGAAATTATGATGATTCTTCCATTGCTAACCCATTCCATTTATTTAAGGCTAGTACTGCTTTATAAACGAATTGTACAGTGGGAAACTCACCATTGTCACAGAGGGACAATGCAAGATAGATACAACACTAAAAGCTTTCTTAAACTGGAAAATATGGCTTTAGGCTTGCTCTAGTTCTTTTTGGTGGGCTGAAGGACACGCCCTCAAACAGACAGAATCATATTCCCATCCTTTCCTCATCCACTTAACTTCTCCATTTCTTTGTCTTTAAAATGTTAATTAACTTCTTAGCATATATATATCCCAAACTAGCTATTATTCACTTACACAGTAAACTACTTTATGCGTGTTGTATGTAAAGCAGAGTAGACACTTCACCTTCCTGCAGGTTGATTCAACCTATCAGAAAACTCCATAAATGAAGCCAGTCTGAGCTCCAGGCTGTCGGAGCCAGATTGCTTCTGCCTACCTAAGCAAATCTAACTTAGATATCTCTACAGTAAATGCAGTATGCAGTGTAGACACATATATGGCTACACTTGTGAACAATCCAAATGATTTACAATCACTCTTGATGATAAAATCCAGGTTTTGCTAATCACAAATTTGAGCGTGCACCCTACATGATCCTCTACTGCAATCAGAGTATTAGTGTAATGCTATTTATCTTAGAAATAAGGCTTTTCTGCACTGTAAATAACTTTATTTAGCTTGTCTTTATTGCTAAGATGTTATCTCTAATAAGACCTTAACATCCTTCAACATCACACAGTGCAAACCTTTAGCAAAATGTTAAGGTAGTAACCAAATATAAGTGTGCAGACAGCGTCCATAACACCACATTAAGACTAGCTTGTGTTTTCAAAGAAGCAGATTATTAGAAATGCCTATACAAAAGTAATTCTGCCAGAATAAATAAACTTCAGCATATTCAAAGCCAGTTATCATCTATATAAAAAATTAATTTCTAAAAATAAAAATTGTAACACTAGTAATCTTATCCCCAAAGTGACTTTTGGTGTTATGTAAATATTAACCCTTCCTGTAATAAAGGTTATAAATATATTTACAACAAATTTCTGTTCACATAAATATTTCAAAAGGCAAGAAAAAATGTGTCTCATGACTGAAAATGTATTTGTTTTCTGATCATTTCTATTTGTAAGTAAAGAACTCCACAAAGGCACAGTTACCAGAAAAAAGAGATATGACCTAAGGGCATAGAGCTAGTACAAATCAGACACTGACTGTAAAATAAATAGACAGTTCCTCCATTACTTTCAAACAATCCTCCAATCTAGATCTATATAAACAGAAAAATCAGGGGACAAAGGAAAAAATCCACAGCGTCTGTTGTTCACATAAACTTCGAACATGAATGCAAACTGCAGTAAGTAAGGATATAGGAAAAGGAGCCTCTGGGACTGAAACACCAAATCTCCTCTGTGACAATGGAATGTGTGCTTTCAGCAGATGTCTTGACTGACATTTCATTTTAAATATAAGTGAATATTAACAGAAGGTTCTGCCTGCCATCAGATGGTTTAACATCATTTTCCTTCATCCTCAGGAATGTTTTATTGCTGTTTTATTGCTAACTCATTTTTAAAACCAGCAAATTTCTTTAACTTAAGTTCTTTCTCCCCTCCTCCATCCTTACCCCCAGGAAGGTCTTGCACACTGATTGATTCATGCCAAGACAGTGAATTGTATTTTTATTCCAAATGTCAGATTTACAAGTTCTGTGTACTTATTCATAGATACTTTCATCTCTCCATGCTAAATGGGATTTTTTTATACTTCAAAGCTTGGATAGTTTTCTTTGAAAAAAAAAAAAAAGGAAAACCAAATTCTAATATCTTTGTGCATATATATGGGAAAGCTTGATGTTAAATTTCATGGATACGTATGGCCAAGCATGACCTTATTTTAAAATGTAAATCTCAGTTGTACATATTTTTGAAGCAAGGAAAGTCTATTGCAAGCTTCCCCCCCCTCCCCCCCCCACCATTTTGTCCTGTCCCATGCTTGACAGTAATATAAACTGACTTTATAATAGTCTACTAAGTTTGTATAAGACTTAAGTATCTTCAATACCTGTGAAAAAAACAGTTTTGGTCAGCCAAAACTGGAGACTTTCATAATACCAAAGACGTGTCCCAAAACCATTTTAAAACCTAATAAAATTAGCAAATTGGGTCAAATATTCTCCCTACTGGAACCCACAGCTTTTACTGAAGAATCATCACGGGATACTAAAGAAGCCAATACCAGAGGATAAACAGGTTCAGAAAGTAAGGTGATTCTACATACGCTTCCCGGTAACTAGATGCTCCCATTAACTCACTAAAATGTGCATTTATATAGGGAATGAACTACATTTTCAAAAAACTTAAATAGTTCTTTATAAAAAAAAAAGAGCACATTTTACAAAAGCATTTAAAATGAAAAAAAAAACTTCTTCACCTTCTTCATTGTAATTGTGACTACTAGGAAGGACATGTGGGATTGACTCCAGTTCTGATACTACTAAATACTGAAACTCATACTGGTGTCAGACTTAAATAAGGCCTTGTATCCCTCTGGATTTGTATCAGCAGGATGAATCTGGGAGACTTCATTAGTATTAATATACAGTGTGGTCATACAGCTGGAAAAAACAATCATCCGCGCTTTCTCATGCCATAAGCCTCATTGGATGCTCCTGAGTCATAGCAAATTTATGAAGAATAGAAGTGTTTGGCTGCCTCCCAGGGACACTGGAATATTTAATTATGTGAAGTGCTCAGTTAACACAGTGGCCAGTATGGTAAAAAAGCATTGAAAGACAGCGCTTATTTAATTGTTCCTATTTTGAATATACTTTCTCAGCCCAATCTTGTCCCCCTTAAGATTGTTTCTATCCTCTCCAGAGACTGGCTAATTTGAATGAAAGAGAATTATTTCTAATCAAGCATTTTTTAATAGAATATGACTCTAACTCTTACTGAGAAAAAATGTATTCAGTAAGACTTTTCCCTGAGGTCCTCAGGACTGTTCATTTACTATTTATTTACTACTAAACTAAGTGATGTTTTGGTTACCCTAATCCACACTCTGGGGATCAGCTACCGAACCAGAACAGGTACTGTCTGAGCTGGGCCAGGGTTTCAAGGCATCCACATGACAGGTGCTTATGGCAGACCTGGGCTTTTCTGTACCAGCTGGTAGACACCAGGCACTGTACATTATAGAATCTCAAATGACACTCAATAGCCACATTATGGCAATTGAATCCTTACTGCCTGGTTAAAAATCAAGTTTGTTCAAAAGTGAAGGATGTTATTTTCCACAGAGGCGTTTGTGACTTTTCTTAATGCTGTCATCACATAATCTATATTAGCTCCTTTTGCTGGACAAATTAGTTTTAATTCAAACATTTCCTTAAATGACATTTGGCAGACTCTTCAGTGGGATTTCTCAATGCACCTGTGCCACTGTAACTATTTATTTACCATGTTCAAACAGCGTCTTACTTACTGTAAGCAACAGAGAAATTCTACATCTTCCTAAAAGCACAATCTAGTGAAGTACACATAGCATTATTTTATGCACAGCATCTTGTAAAAAGCAGAGTCAAATTCATGCTTTAACAGTCTAACAGTTGATATTATGGTATATAGGAAATTTTCAACAACTGTACAGGTTAAATTATTTTAATAAAAAAGCCCATTCTTGTATCTACCCATTTTATCTAGTTTTATGCTCACCCTGCCGATGTCCCTCTGCATCCTACACTTGACAATTTTTAAGTACTTTCTTACCCCAGCCTTCTTCCTTCCCCCTGCTCCCAGGGAAGGGGTGAAAGCTGCCCCCCTGCATCCCCCCAAATATCCCAGGGGCCGTTTGTCCGGCAGGGACAGCCTGGGGCTTTCAGCCCTTTCCCCAGTGGCACTCATAGAGCTGGAGCTCAGACAGGCTGGGCAATGGCCGCTTGGCCACGGGGCACCTGGTAGCCTGCTCAGGCCAAGGGCAGCACAGCCACCCCTGGGACCTGCATAGGCAGGGCAGCCCACAGCCTGTGGCCTTCTGCTAGTAATGGCAAAACCCGAGTTCAACACTACCATAGCTAATAAATTCATTAACATTAATACAATTCTGGTTTCTCTTCAAAATCTTCATGACAAGAAAAAAAAACAAACAAAAAAACCCCAATACCAAACAAAAACCCTACATCTTGTCCTATAAATAAAAATAACAACTGTATATTTTTGCATAATGTAATGTCCCCTGAATAATAGCTATGGTGGTTATTTCCCTGGTGTCTTCTAAGAATCAGTTAGAATATATTAAAACTATGTTTTCAATACTAACCATTTGAGTTACATTTTTAAAAAATTATGATGGTTTTAGGCCTTTAGTAAAGACTGTTAGAACATTGGAGTAGAATCTAATCATAAAGTGTGAGGTACCAATGATAATTTAAAATCAAAACCAATAAAATTATCCATTCATTTGAAATTCTTCTCTGTGCTACAGAATCACAGAACCACAGAATGGGATTGGAAGGGAGCTTCAGAGATCATCTAGTCCAACCCTCCTGACAAAGCCAGTTCACCTACAGTAGGCTAGACAAGAATGCATCCAGGCGGGTTTTGAATGTCCCCAGAGGAGACTCCACAATCTCTCTAGGGAGCCTGTTCTAGTGCTCTGTCACCCTCAAAGTAAAGAAGTTTTTCCTCATGTTGAGATGGAACTTCCTGTGTTCCAGCTTGTGCCTGTTGCCCCTTTTCCTGTCACCAGGCACCACCAAGAAGAGCCTGACCCCATCCTCTTGACACCTGCCCTTTAGATATTTATAAGCATTGTTAAGATCCCCTCCCAGTCTTCTCCAGGTTAAACAGACCCAGGCCTCTCAGCCTTTCCTCATAAGAGAGGTGCTCCAGTCCCTTGATCATCTTTGTAAGCCCTCTGATAGACTCTTTCCAGGAGTTCCCTGTCCTTCTTGAACTGCAAAGCCCAGAACTGGACAGAGTACTCTTGGATGTGGCCCCACCAGGGCAGAGTAGAGGGGGAGGGTGACCTCCTTTGACCTGCTGGCCATGCTCTTTTTAGTGTACCCCAAGAGACCATTGGTCTTCTTGTCCACAAGGGCACATTTCTTGCTAATGGTCAACTTGTCCAAAATTATTACTTGAATTAAAACCATAGTGAAATACACATCATGAGCTATGTTTCACAAATTTATTAGAGTGGAGTAAGCCTGGCTCTGATAATTACAGACAAAGATGATGCCTTTGTGAGACTAACTAGGGAGTTGTTGAATATTTTCTTAAGTGCCAATTAATTACCATTGAAGTTAGATTGTATACTCTGATGGCCTAGATAAAGAAACTTAATTATAACCAACTGATTTCTTTTTGGTAATGTCACATGAGTCTGAAAGCTACAGACCTCCCACAGAAACAAAATCAAAATGCTTCTAAAGTCACACACATGTCTGAAGGGTCAACTGTTAAAATTTCTTCTGGGACAGGAGGAACATACAATTCCAAACAGCACCAACAGAAAGACAGAGAGTTCAACCGCAATAAAAAATGTAGACTGACGAAGCTTTTAAAAAGTCCCAGTGAAACCTAAAATCCCTTAGATCATAACTACGCAGAGGTAGGAAAAGGTGCCAAGGGAGCAGTGGGCAATATTCATCTTCCAGTCTCAGAGAGGTGAAGGACATTTGGGTGCATGAAGAAGCTGAAAACTTTAGAGATGAAACAGGGCTGGTGAAAAGTTCAGGCCTTCAGTTTTCTGTTTTTATGACATTCAAATAAGTTAAGGTGTGTTTCCTGTAGGGGAAGCACTCAGCATATTACCAAGCAAATCAGCGATCATTGGTTGTTTTTTTCAAAGTGGTACATCTAGGAGCTGTTGCGAATACATACTTCCTCAATGTTTGGGCTATCACTGATGCAGTTATTAAACTTTTTCTAAGTCAAAATGATTTTTATGTATAAGTGAATATTTCACATTCATCCACTAATTCATTCACCTTTTTCCAGAAAACAAAGTAGCCTCACTCTTTCCCTTCCCACCACCATAAAGGAAGAAATAAACACCAAATACTGTGAACTCAACTCTGACATAGGGAAGATAAGCCTTTTGAATGGTGTTTGGTTTAGATCCATACTTACAACCTTCCCACACATTGCTGATACTTTCTAAGTTTGTATATTTTTAATATCAGAATCCTAGATTCATGGAAAAAAGATACCTACTTTGATATAGACATTTCCTTGTGCAATAGGATTTTATGTATTTAAAATTAAGCTCACACCAATTTGCTACATTTAAGTAAAAAATGTTATTTATGCTAGCAGTTGTAAACCATTTCCATTAAAACAATATCAACCAATACAGTTACCTTGTTTGTCACATATTTTTTTTGTTGTTGTCAGATGTCTTGCATATTTGGAGTTTGCAAAATGAGAGCTACAGAGAGCAAACTGAGCTGGTCAAGGCAGGTATGGTTAATCAGTTTGATCATTATTAGAAGTTCTAATATGATAGCAATGGCAATTTTACCATTAAGAAATAATATTGTGCTGCTCTGAGCATCCAGACACAAACTGTTAAAGAAAAAAAGAAAGCACAAAAATAATTAAAAGATGAACTAAAAAATAAGGTATCAGATGAAAAGTTCTTACTTTGGTAAAGACAATATGAGTTTAAAGGGGACTGAGGCAAATATATCAAGCAAATGAAATATGCAGGTTTCATTATTATTATTACTCTGATGGCCAGGATTGTATTATTATTTTCATAAAAATCCTAGATGCCTGGGTCTTTGTAACTGCCAGTTCCACTCAACAGTCTTTTCTTTTTTTAAGAAAATTTAGAAGTAATGTATTATTTTTGTCAGTATTTTCAGTATTCCCGAGATCAGAAATTTCACAGCAGTTACTCAAACCTGTTTTTTCTTTTCTCAAAATCATCAAACTGGATCCCATCACTGGGTAGTAGGGACTAGAGCATGAGGCAAATATAACAAGGATTAGGAAAAATTTGCTAGTAAGTACACATACAGATTGTTTCTATAGGGTTTTTTCAGTTCATTTTTTGGTTTCCAGCTCCACCAAGACTGTTATCCAGTGCCAAATAGGTTTTCTAAATGCTTTTATGGGGGGAAAAAAAACCAAAAACCAACCGTGATTAAATATGGTTTATATTAAATTATTTTCAGAGGAAAGGAATATGTCTGAAGACTGACTGTATCACAATAGGATTTTAACATCTAAGATAACCTGTGGGAGAACTTGTCTTATTTCTCACTCAGGGTTTAAAAAAAAATAAATTAAAATCCCATAGTTTATGAAGAAATACATTTTTTAAGTATGTGGAGTTAAACCCCACAATAAGCGTTAACGCTGCTGTATTCTTTAAAGATTGGGAAAATTTAACACTTTTTTTTAAAATTAGGAATTTACAGCAGTTCATAAACTTGAAAGTGAGATTATTTTAGTAAGGGTATAAGATTAATTACTGATGTGTATTTATACTCCAATATAATATACTGCTTCTTCTAATGAGAGAAAATCTTACACACATATTTTATTCTGTGATTTCACTGAATAAATTTTCACAAAGTTTTCAATGCTTCTTGACCAATATTTGAACAGATCAAAACTAGGAAAATATTAAGTAATTTTCTGTATGTGTACATACAATTACCATAAACTCTAATGGTACTTATTACGGACTGAATGAAAATAGATTCCTTAACATGAATCTCTTCAAAATTAAGTGAGATGATTTGTAGTTTTTCAAATGCATAAAATATGTATTTAGATAACCATACAGGCATAATGCAAAGAAAAAAAATATTCTGAATTAATTTGACATATTTATTTAGAATACATCTCTTCTATTAATTTTAGTTGATACTGAAATTATATCTATATTCATCTCATGTTCATTAGGAAAAAAAGTTATATTATTCCCAAAGAGTCTCTTGGTAGGTTACCTTTGATATTAATGGGAAAGAGATCAGGTTAATGTTGAATAATGTGGAACTGCAAGTGGGTTCTACCTTGATTACGAGCTTTCCATAGAGCTAAACCAACAGGTTTAAAAATTAAAATATGTAAGGAAGCAGTTCTCATGTGCCCTAGTTATTAGGTATTCAGAAATGTGCCTAACTTTAAATGTGAGAGCAATGAGATTAACTATGTATTTAATTGCACTTTGTATCGGTGCTCTTCCTGATGTAGGATGCTAACATATAATTTATCTGCAGCTTCTTTTCCATCTTAGGTATGCAGAACAAGAGTAAAAAATTTTCTACCTTTTGACCTTGAACATGAGGAACAGGGAAAAGCCTCAGGGAGTAATGCAGCTAAAACCCCTCGTGCCATTTGTCCATAACCCTGGCTTTTCACTAGCATCCATTCCTTGTGGGAATGTAAAACTATATGCATATCTCACTAGCAACGTAAAGGTATTCTGATTGTGCATGCAAAAATGTAGTAAGTCATTGGGTTTAGTACTGCTTTGGGTTGCTGGATGTTGTTAAAGACTGAAGTTTAACATATAAGCCCCAAAAATTTTCAGAGTTTTAACTGAAAGAAAACCTCAATATTTGTACTCAGTAATTGAAAGCCTAACGATTAAAAAGTAAAGCTTTTCAGAATGATTGAACAGAAGCATACTTTGCTTTCATCTTAAACATAAAAGTGTTTGTTTTGATGGCCAAAATAATAAAGGAGGTGAGAAATGGCTTTAAAGAATAGCTTTTTTAAGATATGATTTTCATACTGAAGGTGCTGAAAAAAAAACAACCAGAGCTTTTCTTACTGGAGGGTTAGTGTTTATCACTACTTTTGATGGCATCAGATTTCTGGTCAATTATAATTTTTGGCTGCCCAAAAAGCATCAGGCTCAGAAATGGCAGTAGAATTTAACTTCCCTCTTAAAAATCCATTCCACAGTATATTTCTGCTAAGTTACTGAACATTAATTTTTGAAGGTCTGCCAGTTCAACTGAATATAATAAATATAATTTTTTTCAATAAAGATGAATAAATGAGAATTTGTGATGAAACGGGGAAAACCTGAGGGAGCAAATGGAACTCACCCTCAATATGCAGTTTCAGAGTCATAGTCTGGTGAAACACAAGGGCAAAAACATTTTTACCACAGAGGGTCAAAGAAGAATAGTAGCATACTGTATTCACTGCACTCTATTCCTCTAGGAATTCTTCTTTGGAATTGGTGGAAATTGTTTATAATACTGGACCATACACAGTCATAACAAGTGAAGAACTTGCCAAGAAGCTAATACTCCTTAGTGACTAAATTTAGTACAGTAACAGTGAACAATTTGGCAGTCTTTTCTATTATAGACTGTAAAAACATATTTGTGGTCTAACTTCTTACAGATCCTCTATTTAACCCATGTCCTGATGGTATCCCAAAACTGGATGCAAAAAGTCAGTCATTTATCAAAGAAGTCCATTTTTGGGCTGTCAGAAATATTGTTTTTTCTTACCATCACATCAGCAACTTGCTAGAGAGGACACAGAATTTCCTCCTTGAGATGTAAAAAAGTAGAACTGAAATAGATTTTGACACCCAACCTATACAAATCACTCCCTTCACCCACCCTCCCCCCTCATTTATCACAAATAAATACATAATATCATCCTTTACACAAATGGGTCAAGCCCAACTTTAGAAGTGTTCTTTTACAGGCATTTCTCAGAAGATCTTACTGCTCTGGTGGTTACAAAGTTGTACTCGTTTCCAGCTCAATGCAGTTGTTTACATTTTTTCCTCTCTTTTCAAGTGTTAAAAATTCCTTTCAATAAAGTTTCTCTCCCCTAATCTCACTTTCCCCTTACCAAATATATAACAGACAGCAGACATTTTTCTTTCTTTTTGCTAAATCAAAAAAAAGAGTACATTTCCAACCACAAAAAGGCTCTCTTTTCTGCTTATTTCTTTTACTGTATCTGTTCCGCTCTGAAATAGCCTTTCCTATGCAAGAATGAATTTTACAGAGTTGTTAAAATGCTTTTGCCAGGGATTTATAAAGTGGTGAATTTGTCCTAATTTCTTCAATTATTTGTAAATTCAAAATCTCTCCTGAATTCTCGCATATTATTATGGTCAGGCTAGCAGGTCTTTACTTGTTGTCTTCCAGTCATTGTGGCATTGTGTAGATTTTTTATCATTGCTTTCAGAAGTTTTGTCTGATCCATAGAGCTTCAAAGTGAAAAACTCAACCCGCAGCTTCTACCTCAGCTAAATTATTTTTTCTCCACAACCTTTTTTTTTCCCCTTCCCCTCTCCCCCCGGCTCCCAGCTTTCCTATTACTTTCCTTGTGTTCAGAATCCATGGGTTTGCATCATATCACTACTGGGCGCCTTGTCACTAAATTCTGTGCTATTGGGTTCAAAACCTTCCTAAGTTTCTAATGTCACTATGCCATGAGAAATGTATATTCAAAAATCAAATAAGCAGTAAATACTCCATTTACTACCTTTCAAACTGATTTGAAAATCAGGTTATAAACATGTACAAAGCAGCACTCTATAAAGCAACCTAAATTAGTCAAGGTACAATCCAATATTAGTTACTAGTTTAATCTCTGTATATCCATTTGCATATGGGTAAGGTCAGCCACTTACTAGTTCAAAAATGATAGCTAAACTGAAGATAGCATTCAGATTGCATGTTCATTAGCCAGCAAGCACTTTAACTTTACTGTCATCCAAATTATTTTAAGTAGTTCAAAATGTACTTACTTAAAGCTAAAAGCATTTGCTCCTTTTTATTGAATGCAAACATGAAAAAGAGCATTATTGGCCAATATAATTTCCTAGGATTTGGGAAAGCAGAATATTGTAAGTACAAAGCAGTAAGACAGATAAAAAAGTAAATCAAATTTAGAAAAAAAAAAAGGAATAAAATCTGAATAAGATTAAACAATAATCAGGAAAAATAAAATCAGACCTTCAGTTCTGCACATCAAAGAGAATATGAAGTGCATGTAGCTACAATCACACAAGTTCACAATAAGCCACCCATTTCCTGCTAAAAGGAAAATACTTTTTTATCTCAGTGGAGGAAAGTATCGAAAAGCATCACACTGGGGAAAGATTTGAAGAAAAAAAACAACTGTTAGATGTCTTTAGATCTCATTTTATCTACACTGCAAACTCATTTTAAGAAATTTTCAATGACAATAGTACATTAAGGTACTTTTTATTTACTGAAGTCACTTCCTGCTGTTAACCAAAACTGGTTCTGCACCCTGAATTTCTGCACCCTGTTATTCACCAAAACCAGTTCTCTGACATTATTCAAACATTCTGTTTTAACAAAAATATCATATTTCTTCTTTCTGACTTTTCTAAGTGAATGGTCATATAAAATAACACTCATAAAATAACAGAAACAAATAATATTCAAACGTTTAATTGGGCTCATAACTATGAGTCCTATCTGTGCCTCTGCCCTAACATTGTCTTATATAGAAAGTTCAGGTTACAGACGTGTGAGTCTCATCACAATAAATTTGTTTAAATGAAATTTGGAGCAAAACCCATTAAATGTATGCTTTAAAATGTCACTCTCTGATTCTAGTGATCTTTTTATAACCGGCAATGATTAATCTAAAAAAAAAAAAAATTTATTAAATATCGTGCTTCTGGATTTGAAAATCAGTCTGAACTTCTCCAGAAGAGACAAATATAGGGGAAAAGCACATAATGCAAAGATCATTTTATATAGAACATTGCAAAATTCCAGGAAAAAAGTGATTCCGCTTCTTGTGACAATTTGCAAAAAAGGTTATATTTCTTTCCTATGCACCATAAGAAAAAAAGAGACTAAGCAAAAAAAAGGTATAATTGTAGGGGAAGAGAGGGGTCCTGGTTTGGGGTGGAACAGAGCTAACTTTCTGTTCAGTGAGAGTGTCTCCTGCTTATAGCAATAAGGCTGTGGCAACCAGAGTCAGATGACTTTGTTGTTTACCCTGTGGAGGGGTTGCATCTGTGGGGAGGTGTGGGCAGGTCAGGTGACCCAAACTGAAGAATTGGATATTCCATCCCATCTGCCATGCTCAATATAAAAGCTGAGGGATGAAAATGATCAAGTTTGCTCTTTGCTGTTGGCTCTTTTTCTTTAGCTTGTCTCCCATGGCTCTTCTTCAATGGGCTGCCTCTTCAATGACTGAGGAGGACCCCATCAGCTCATCTCCCTTTTGGTGCTGGTCAGTGTGTTCCCATGGGTCACTGAGTCCAGCCTGAAACTTTCCCAGTACCTGCCAGTGACATCTTCCTAGGAACTTGATCTGGTTTTGTATATATTTATTTATATTGTGTCTATTTCATTATATCCTTTTTTAGTTTGTTATAATCTCTTTATCTCTGTATCTTCCTCTCCTTGGAATGAGAGGTGGGGGAGAGCATCTGTCATCTTGTCACTGGCCAACCTGGCCCAAACCATGACAAAAAGAAAGGGGAATTTACTACAATGAATTTGCCTAGGTAGTCATAATGCATTCTTTTAAAACAAGAAGATACTAAACACAATGAAATAAAGAGACCAAAGAAAATGAACAGTAATAAAACCTTGTGTGAAACTAAAGAATGCTTGACCCATGTCAAGCACTTCAGCGTTACTCTAGGGAAAAAAAGTGTCAGTTAAAACACTGAGCACATATGCAAAAACTTTAGAGTTCTAACAATTCATGTGGACAAGACAGAAAAAAGAGGTAGGTCTCTCCCATAGCTCAGAAACAGTTTAATTCAACCAAACGTGTCCTATTTATGCAAGCTTACTGTCTCTATTCTACATCAACAGAATTAGGTTACGAAAAAATAGTGAATTTAAAAATAAATTTTCTTTCAAAAAAAAAAAAATCCCTGTCTCTTCCCACTGAGTTGCATACAAGCAGAACTGGGCCATTGATTTGTTTATTCACAAAGCCTGAGATCCTTTGAAGAGCTGAGTGATCTCCTTTTCCTGTAATTCGAAATGAGACTGTAGCAAGAGCCTGTTGTGTGCCCAGTCCTGGCAGGTCCAGGTCTCTGATAAAATACTCATACCTCTTCAGGTGTCTCAAAGTATCTAATGTAATTTCAAGCAGACTGTCTGCTGGGGTTCACACCTTTTATGAACTTAAGAAGATATTTTTCTTAAATAAATGACAAATCTGAAAGAGTTTTAATTTTAGGATTTTATATTGCTGCTTTTTATGAAGTGTGAAGATATGATTAGCTATTAAAACTGCTGTTAGGAAAATGTATAAAGTAAGTCTAGGGTGAAGGGCTGGGCCTCTTCACCCCCCTTAGAGAAATTCTTTTGTCCAATGTCAAAGTTCTTGTTTAGTATAGACAGTGGAAATAAAGGTTGGTATTAATAGAGAATTTTATAGAATTATTTTGGTGAACTACATATTGCTTATAAATTCTACCTAAAAGATAACATCACTGTTTACAAACTCTCAATATATTTTTCTTCTCCACATTGTGGACTCTGCCATTTTAAAATCAGTGGTTTTGCAAATGTTAAGATCGGAATTTAAAAAATGGACAGGAGGGGAAGGATTTTTATGGTTTAACTGCTGTGGAAGCTTCAACTGTTAAGTAAGGATTTGGTCTGTTAAGAACAGATTCCAGACCTTTAGTCCAAGATTCTCCAAAATGTACAGTGTTAAAGTTAAAAAAATAACACTTCACTTCTTTTAAAGGTTAAATTGTCATAATCATAGAATCATTTATGTTGGAAAAGACCCTTGGGATCATCGAGTCCAACCATCAACCCCACTCTGCAAAGTTCTCCCCTACACCATATCCCATAACACCACATCTAAACGAGTCTTAAACACATTCAGGGATGGTGACTCCACCACCTCTCTGGGCAGCCTATTCCAGTGTCTGACCACTCTTTCTGTGAATAATTTTTTCCTAATGTCCAGTCTAAACCTACCCTGCTGCAGCTTGAACCCATTCCCTCTTGTTCTATGGCTAATTACCTGTGAGACGAGAACAGAACCAACCTCTCTACAATGTCCTTTCAAGTAGTTGTAGAGAGTGATGAGGTCTCCCCTCAGCCTCCTCTTCCTCAAACTAAACAGTCCCAGCTCCTTCAATCGCTCCTCATAAGATTTATTCTGCAGGCCCTTCACCAGCTTCGTTGCCCTCCTCTGCACTCGCTCCAGCACCTCGATATCTCTCTCGTATTGAGGTGCCCAAAACTGGACACAATACTCAAGGTGTGGCCTCACCAGTGCTGAGTACAGGGGGACAATCACCTCCCTACTTCTGCTGGTCACACTATTTCTAATACAAGCCAGGATGGCATTGGCTTTCTTGGCCACCTGGGCACACTGCTGACTCATGTTCAGCTGCTTGTCAATTACAGTCCCCAGGTCCTTTTCTGCCAGGCAGCTCTCCAGCCACACTTCCCCAAGCCTGTTGCGATGCATGGGGTTGTTGTGGCCCAAGTGCAGGACCTGGCACTTGGCCTTGTTGAAGCTCATACCGTTAGCATTGGCCCATCGGTCCAATCTATCCAAGCCTCTCTGTAGAGCCTCCCTATCCTCAAGCAGATCAGCACTCCCGCTTAGCTTCGTGTCATCTGCAAACTTGCTGATGATACACTCTATGTCCTTATCAAGGTCATCAACAAAGACGTTAAACAGAAATGGTCCCAACACCGAGCCCTGAGGGACACCACTTGTGACCGGCCGCCAGCTGGATTTAACTCCATTGACCACCACTCTTTGGGACCGTTCATCCAGCCAGTGCTTGATCCAGCAGATTGTATGCTCATCCAGGCCATGAGCAGCCAGTTTGTCCATGCGAATTCTATGGGGAACGGTGTCAAATGCTTTTCGAAAGTCTAGGTAGACAATGTCCACAGCCTTTCTCTCATCCAATAATCGGGTCATCGTGTCATAGAAGGAGATCAGGCTCGTCAGGCAGGACCTGCCTTTCATAAACCCATGCTGACTAGGCCTGATCCCCTGCTTGTCCATTATATGACTTGTAATGGCACTCAAGATGATCTGCTCCATGACCTTCCCTGGTACTGTGGTCAGACTGACAGGTCTATAGTTTCCCGGATCCTCCTTTCTGCCTTTCTTGTAGATGGGTGCTACATTTGCTACCCTCCAGTCCATTGGGACCTCCCCAGTTAGCCATGACTTCAGGTAGATGATGGAAAGTGGCTTGGCGAGCACGTCTGCCAACTCTTTCAGCACTCTTGGATGTAACTCATCCAGTCCCATAGACTTGTGTGAATCTAAGAGGCGTAGCAGGTCACTGATCACTTCCTCTTTAATTGTGATGACCTCGTTCAGCTTCCCCTCCCTGTCTCCCAGCTCATGAGGCTGGGTGCCCAGGGAACAGCTAGTTCCACTGCTAAAGACTGAGGCAAAGTAGGTGTTGAACACCTCAGCCTTTTCCTCATCCTTTATGACTATGTTTCCCTCTGCATCCAATAAGGGAGGGAGATTTTCCCTAATCCTCCTTTTGTTGTTAATGAATTTATAGAAACATTTTTTGTTATCCTTAACAACTGTAGCCAGGTTGAGCTCTAGCTGCGCTTTGGCTCTCCTAATTTTCTCCCTGCATAGCTTCACTACATCTTTATAGTCTTCATGAGAGACCTGCCCCTCTTCCAAAGGTCATAGACTGTCCTTTTGTTCTTGAGGTCCAGCCAAAGGTCCCTATTTAGCCCGGCCAGTCTCCTTCCCTGCCTACTTGTTTTACAGCACATGGGGACAGCCTGCTCCTGTGCCTTTAAGACTTCTCTCTTGAAGTATGTCCCGCCTTCCTGGGCTCCTATATCCTTCAGGGCAGCCTCCCAAGGGATTTTGTCCAGAAGTCTTCTGAAGACGTCAAAGTTTGCCCTCCAGAAGTCTAAGGTGGCAGTTTTACTAACCCCTCTCCTTGTTTCTCCAAGAATCAAAAACTCAGTCATGTCATGATCACGGGCTTATGCTGTAACTGTGAAATGTATAAGAAAACGTGAAAGCATAGGGAACTGTGGTAGCAACAACAGAAAACCAAGTCTGTAATAACTACCACCAGGCTGTAAGTAGATAAGAAAGGTGACATCATGCTGGATACACACAGATTGCTAAGATCAGATAGCCCAGGCGACCAAGATGTTGGTAAAGAGATTTTCATCTCTTTATCTGGGTACAGGGTCTCACTCGTCTTTGCATATTTTTTTTTCTGTTGATGTTTTGACAGCATGTTGCAGAATGAGAAAACAGGGAGGCACCTGGGCAGCGCTTCACCTTCCCTGGCTGCATGCAGCCCCATGCAGCACTTTTGGGGAGAGGGCAGCAGGCTGTGGCAGTTCAGAGTTGGCATACAGAAGGCTTTCAGATGCTCATCGCCCAGAGTGCTTGCCAGGAGCTCACACAGCTCTATTCTCCCTGAGACATTGTCTGACAGCACAGGTGATTGGGAGCACAGAGAAACCACGGGATTGGGAACGCAGAGGTGCATCCAGTAAGCTCCTAGGCATGTCCCCCGATGCACCCCTTCAGCTCCTCACTGCCAGGGCATGTCAAGCACAGGGGAGGGATATGAAGGAGACTTTCAGCAGCTGTTTATCTCCTGATTTCTGTAATCTTTGAGCACAGTTATTAATTAAGGAGCACAGTTATTAATTAATTAAACAAATAAACCACCAGTAGACCACACAAAGAACATCCAGAGATCCTACTTATGAATGTAATAACTTTTTCTTTGCAAAATCAAGGAGGTCACCCATTGTTAATTAATTCTCTTGGAAAAAGCTGACAAGTCAGAGGTTTGATTTTAGTATATAAACTACACCAGCATGACAGCTTAAGTATAGTTTTAGAATGTCATATATTTAATTTCCTAGTAAGTACATTTAATTGCCAAGCTACAGCTAAATTCTTGCAGTAATTTCTTTTCTGAGAAATGTTTGCATATGCTTTTGAAAGTAACTGTACTGAAGGAAATACAGACTTTGCTCTTTCAAGATCTTTTTTTCTGGAGTAATTAGCTTTTATACACTTATTTGGTCAAGGTTTTTTCTGAGGACAGTTAGATAACAGCTAATAACGATCTGTATTTTGAGATCATTGTAGCAGATGGCATTGGTGTCTTTTTTAACTTCTATTATGAATTTAGCACATCTTAATACACTGAGCTGATTAAATGTATAGGAATTATAAAGAGGAGCAAAATCACAAGAAAAACACTACTATCCTAAACACTAGTCTTTTTAGGTCAGTACTCTGTCTCCAGTAGTCACGACATTACCACCATATATGAGACAGCTACTTAGAAGTATGTCAGCCTGGCTATGTCAGCTGGTCCATGTCCACACGTACTCCAGAACCCACAAGAAGCACAGTGAGAGAAGGACCAGTTCCTCATTGTCTCTGGGTCTGTGTGAAGGTCCCACTGAGCACAACAGGAGCAGGAGCAACAGTTCCTCAGAGGCTCTTCTCCTCCACCATCTCTCTTACACGAAGGAGAATCAAATGCATCTGCTGGAAAATTCCTCCATCAAGACTACAGCACTCACCATTATTTTTATGGCCACCTCCACAGACATGAGCACCTGGACTGAACATGTTTTAGCAGTATCCAAAGACACAGATTGCAGCTGCGACTTATATCACTTCGGTGCATGTTATTCACATTTCACAGAGACACCACCTGCCATCACTAGACTTTCCCTCATGTCTTTTGCACAAGAGAACTTTGGGAGGAGAGGCAGTGTCACACCCAAAATCTTGAAATGGTTTTAAGGGAAAATGTTACATATATGGACTCAATAATTTGTAAAAAGTTCAATTAATGTTTTAGTTTTCTAGTAGTTCAAATCTTCAAAACCAGGAAATCTTTAGTAATAATAGTTAAAATTATTTCTATTTTTAAAAAGCACTTCCTAGTATCCAACCCTCTTCCATGGTGTCATGCTCACCCTTCCAAAGTCTGTATGAATCCTACATTTGACATTATCAGTCTTTCTCAAGAACTGGGTAGGGGGCATGTTGTAACAAGTCACTGTCATCCCTAGGTCTTCATCAGGAGGAACTGTGATATTTATGCTATGGTTTCCTGCTTCTTAGTCTTGAGCCATCTTTATGTACTTTCTTACCCAGCCTTCTCCCTTGCACCTGCTCCCAGGAAGGAGTGCAGGCTGCCTCTGCAGCCCCTCCATATCCCTGGGGCCTGTTTGTCCCACAGGGACTGCCTGCTAGACCCAGCTCAGACCAAGCACAGCCCAGACACCTCCTCAGTCTTGACTGGGGAGTATCAGCACAAGTCTGGAAAGTGGGTTTTAAATTAATCTCCTACTAGTTGTTCTGAAAGCTCTAGTGTGATGGGATTTGGTGAATAATTGTTTGGCATTCACTTTATCTACTGCCTTCATGATGCTATAAACCTGAGACTTATCCGCTCTTAGCCTTCTCCTCTCCAAACCAAGACCTTTCAATCTCACTTTGTAAAGCAGCTACTCCATCCCTTCCAACACACTAATCCCGCTTTCTTACATGTTCCTTCTGTCTACCTCTGCTATGTCCTCTGTGAAGCAGAGACCAGAAATGCATGCAGTTCTCAAGATGTGAATTTTCAGTGCATAAAACCACAGAGCTGAATTCAGGGAAAACTTCATTCAGAGCCAGTTTTGGGTTTTATTTTGGTTTTGGTTTTTGTTTTTTTACAGGATAAAAGCAAACAAACAACCCTGCAGCTAATCCAGTCTGGAACAAACCAAATGTAGTGCAAATCAGTGGGGAAAAAAAGGCTCTAAATTACTGTCTTAAGTCCTATTTCAAAAGCAGGTCCAAAGCAAGCATTCAGCTGATATGGCAATAAATTTATCTCAAGGTATATGGGCTCCCAGCACAGTGAAATGACCCCATTAACACTGTGGTGACATATGGAGAACTCGACAACATTGGCAACTGTAACCATACCCACATGTTTTCCCAAGCAGACAGATGGAGCATCTGGGCTCCTGGGGAAGTGGTTAAACTGCTTCCCGATTCAACTGGCATTTTCGCAAATACCTGAACAATTGTCTCATTATGTGCAAAACCAGATACCCTTAGGAAAACACTAGATTAATCACCACCCAAACACACTTCTAACTCACAGAATTGGTGCACCTGCTCAATTGCACCCATAAGGAAGAACACGATATTGGTCACAAAATACTCAAAACATAACCAAGCAACAAAGGTCTCTGCCAGAGAAATGTGTTTCTCAGCCAGTGGTGTAAATTCCGTATATGCTGTTGTGCTGCAATTTTTGCATAATCTATTTCTGTTGAGGTTTCACAGATAACCAGGTTATGCAGATGATGGGAATCCTGTCTGGTGCTGGCGATGTTTGTGAAACTGTGCTGTCTTTGCAGAGTTTCTTTAGGAACCCATAGGGAATCATTCCATACAGGCCTGTAAAAATGGATGTGATGAACCAGTAAATCTTGCCCCAGTTCCACGTATGTTAAGCTCTCTTGTTGGCTAACACAATTTTTGACATCCCCTCCTTTACCCCTCAAATACCATAAGATTTCTTTATCCTCATTCACATCTTCAATCTTCATTCTGTCTGTACAGGTGACATTAACAAGACCAGAAGTCATGGCAGTCAAGCTCATTTTCACAGACGGTTTATTATCTTCTTTCTTTACGTTCTCCTTTCATATAGCTTTATAAATAGCTCATTGTCTTTTATGTGATTCTGAATTTAAATGCTCACTTCAGTAATGCCTGATGCTGATAAATTGTCAGTGCGAGCCCCAAATGTATAGTACAACAATGCAGTAAAGAAAACCTTTCTAATAACTCCAGGGATTAGATGTTCTTGTTTTCCTGGGTGTAAAAAGTCATCATAAAACACCTGTTGCAAGATACCATAATGAATAGCTACAATATTCCTCTTATTCATATTTTTTACTAGATTCTTTCTCAGGATAGCCCTTCAGCATCTTTGTATCGACATCAGCACAGACTTGATGAGCTTCAAGTCTGTCTGTCATGGAACAATTGATGGTTGATCGCATAGCTGGGTATTTGTATCTTTTTAACATTTCAATAATCCATTTTGCCATTAGATTACATTTTGCCTTCGGCAACATTCAGTAAGAAATATTTTTGGAGTGTCTGTCATATGCATTTACAGAAAAGACCTGGCTTTTTATGCTTACTGTGTTATACAGCCAAGAATACTGTGGTGGTTTTGAATACCCATTCAGATGTGTCTGGACATTCTGCAAAATATGGAAAAAAATCTACCTAAATAAATGTAAATCTATGAGAAAGAAATATTCATGAAGAGTTTTGCTTTAATATACTCTCTTACATATTATTTTTCCTAACTATTGGCTATACCTGTCAGAACAAGAAGCAGGGGCAGACAAATAGGACAAGTTTAAATGATGAAAGAGTTTACACAGAAACTGAATGATACAAGCGTCCTTATATTCTTAGCTCTTATCAGACAAGCGGTTTCAAGATGGAATCACACCAGTTCTTCAGAAAATGAAGAACATGAAATGTTTTGTTCTGCGTTGAAATTCATGTAGCAGAACGGCATTTCTGCAAAGAAAACTAGCAAATCATGCTCTGTTAAATTGCATCTTTTTCCCTTATCTTGTGACGAAAACAGCTGGGGAAAGAATGGAGATAAAGTCCAGACATATCTCAAAATCTTTGTGAGGATTGATTATTATTGAAGACTTTTCTTAAGAGTTGAACACTATGCAGAAAACTAAAAATTCTAAAAATCTCATAGTAGGGCTGAGGAGTAGAGAGCCAGAAAGCTGAGGTGGGAGGAATGTTTGGAAACTTACCGGAGTTTATAAAAAATTCAGTTCTTTCTCCACAATGATTAGTTTTTAAATTTGTCTCCACCCAGTCCTTGAAAAAGGACATGCTTTTAAAAAAAAAAAATTTTAGCTTGTAGCCTCACAGTATGTTACTTGACATAACAACTGGAAATTACCTTTGACAGAGCACTTATTTGTGTAATGCAGATCTGTTCTCTTGACTTTATTATTCACATGATCAGGGATTCATTTGACCAGTCCTCATTTTGTTAGGCACTGAACAAACACCAAAAAGAAATCTACAAAACGGAACAAAAACTCCCCTGAAAGTGTTAGATACTTAACTGTAAGATAAGGTGTATCGGATGTATCTGCCATCCCAGTGAAGGATGCAAGGAGACAGTGAAACAGTAATCTTCCATCACTTCCATGGATATGACCTTTTGTTTCCCCTCCTGCTCTGCTAGCACATCAGCTGATGCAGATCATGACATGAGGTTTGACACAGAACCCCTTTGAGAGTTTGTAAAGAGACTTCTGCAATGTGGCCTGTCTATTTGTCAGCCTTTCCCCCTTGTTCTCCTCATCAAGTATTCATTTTTCACAATAGTGATGACAGATGTAAAGAGGGAGAATGTATGGGGAATGGCACGTTTCTGTCACTAACACTGGACATCATGTCATGCCTAAGAGATGTATATTATGACACATTATACGGAAACCATGCAACCAGATTTTTGAGTGATTGTAAGTTTTATTTTTTAATAAAAATCATAAATCCTATTAAAAAAAGCCCAACCTAGTATGTGAAATGGGATGGTTTACAGAACTTCCTGAACTCTATAATTATTTCAGATACAGGTAAAAATGGGAGTATTAACTGAAATAATAGAATACAAAATGATGATACATTCTTTCCCATAATGCACAAAATATTAGGATAGGAAATGAACTTATTGAGTAGAAGCTAAAGAACACACACAGGAAAATATTTTCCATGCAGTGTAGACCTAAATTGTCAAATTCATTGCTCCAGATTTTTGCAAATGCCAGAGGTTTATCTTCAATCAAAAAGCACTAGATTAAATTCACTGAAGAAAAAAATCCATCAAAAGCTGATTTCTACACACATTTAGGATACCCAAGAGATCACTACAGAAAGAAAATAATATGGAGTACAGTGTCTGAGGGATAGACTTTCATTATTAGTTTTGAATATTGTCTCCAACTTTCTACAAACCAAGAGCTAGGAAGATAACAATGCAGTGATCAAGAGTTTAAAGTGATTAAGTTAGCGTCACAGATACGTTTATTGTGAATACTATTACTGTCATATCAAGTGAAAACATTCTGTATCTTTTTCAGTTACAGCATGAGGTTACATTATAGACAAAGCTATAGGGAAAACTACCAAGAACTGTGTAATTCCTCTGTAAAGGCATCAGTCAGATTTTCAGCTCCTCTCGCAGAGGTTGTCAGAAAATCATAGCAACTTCTGTTTCTGTTTAATGATGATGAAATCTCATGTGCTATCCTGAAATTCTTAGGTGATTCCTTTTTGCTTGTCCATTGCTCCATTTCTGAAAAGTAAAAGAAGGCTGTGCAAATGTTATTCTGTTTACTGTCTTTTCTTCTTTCATTTTGTCAGGATAGCCTCTGCTAAACTAAAATTTAATGCAATGATTATCAGTGGGCTACTAAATATTAGCTACAATGTATTGGTCTTGTTTATCTCACCGTCTAACCTCTTTTCTATCTGCACTATAGTTTTAGGTTAAAACCTTCCTAATGCCTCTATAGAAGTTACAATAAAGGCCAGTGTGAGGGAATTAATCCTGGCATTTAGGGAGAGTTTGCATCAAAGGCACCCAGCAAAGGGAAGATATTTTCATTTCTCTATATATTCTAAATTACTTAATAAGGACACTGTAACATCACCCAGTGTACAAGACCTGTTTATTAGATTATTAAAAGAATCCCATTTTAATTTGCAAAGAGAGACTATATAACATAGTTCATCCTGAGGGTACTTCAGGCATTGAATTTAACAGTAACCACAGGTAAAAGAGAGAGAAAGCAAAATAATGAAACAACATTCATTCTCAACACTACATAATTATCTATCTGCACTTATGACCTGATTTCAGTCCAGTTCTTCAACACTCATCCACATTATTCTTTGTAAGAAAACCAATCAAGCCAACCACTGAAGTGGAAAAAAGTGTATACTTGTTTTTAAGACTAAGGCATGTGATTAAGTATATACTAAAACCAAGCATTTCATAATGCAATCATACCTCAAGCGTTAGTCAAAAGCTCTGTCATGAATGTAAGAATCGTTCTCATTTATTGTATTCCCTTTTCTCCATATTTAAGTGTTGTTGCCTTGCATTACTGTAACTTACAGCAGTGGCTAATAACACACTTCACCTTTCCCTGCTTCTGCACCTGACTAACTACAAACAATAAAAATGTGTTTTTTTCTGTGGGTCTGAAACTATGCACAAAAGTCACACCCAAAGATAGAAGCAAGTGCCAGTATTCTGCTGGTATTCTCCATACTGCATGATGTAAAAAGCTTGACGGAATTGGCTTTGCTATGCAGTTACACTTGTTGTGGTTATATATTCCACATTACACATTTGAATATGTGCTTTTTTTTGTTTATAGTTCTTCAGACAAACTTCACACAAAAATGCGCCATTTTCAAAGTGTACTAAGCAGACTGCCTTCTTTCCCAGTAATCATTTATGTAGTTCTTTTTCTAAGACAGATTCCTGAGGCAATAAAGGCAAGCATGATTTACTTTCAACACAGCTTATTACACAGATATTGTATAACTGTCATATACAATATTCTAGCTACTACGAAGCCATTTATCAACAACCTATTACTTCAGTTTAACTTTGGATTGCTCTGGTTTGATAATATTCTGTTTAGTCATTATGAAAAGCTAATTTGAAAGTAAGCAGATAAATAACTGTGACAGGTACTGTGACATGTCATGCATTCTTCATAAAAGACCCACAGTGACTGTCCAGCAACTGCATTGCCGTTTCATTTTTTTATGCTTACAAAATACCATTGTGTGATAAGTCTTCCTGTTCAAAATATGCACTCATAAGAAAAAGATCTATGGCAGAAATTCCTTCATTTATAATTTTCAGGTAACAACTAATTAGAAAAAATGATTTCACATTTATTTCTGCATGCTTACAACTAATGACTTCTGAAATCAGAATCATTAACGCAAAGTTTAAAATAAATATGCTTCCCCCTAACTTAAGGAACACCAAGAATTTTTGTATGTAAATAAAAGTACTTTTTTAATAGTCCTGTTGACAATAATTTCTGTCCAAAGTATACATAAAATACTGACTCAAAACTCAGCTCTAAGGGACAAATGGTGTCTGCAGATCTCCGGAAGTGCATGCATTTGCTGTGCATCTGTGACTATATATATTTTCATATATAAGTGGCTTTATCTACTTATCTTTAGGTAATCTTCATTATCCTGATCTCCCGACAGTTAAGCTTGAGAACTGAAGTTTTGCTCTTTGTCATTGTTAGCAAAAGGCTGAAGACTGGTACGTTACGGTACACTGAATTTAGCCACTTTAATTTGCATTACTCTCCTCCTTCACATTTAGAAATGGGTCAGAGAAGTTACTTGGGCAATGGCTTGCCACTGACACTCTTCGCTGGTTATGTTGCTTTAATGACAACTTTTGTCTTATGAATGACCCAACATGCATCCATGCACCATATTTTAAGAAAAAAAAAAAAAAAATCCATAAAAGCCAATAGAAGAAAGGCTTTTGAAAAAAAACTCTCTGTGAAGTGCCTCCCATTTTATCTGTTTGCTCATTGCTCCCTCATACCTTTAAAAATGAATGTTGCTGCAACTTCCCTGGCACGGGTGGCTTTCCTGCTGTTTTGCTTTCTTAGCACAACTCCAAGAGACAACTGCCCTGGTGCCCATACCTTCTCCTGGGCAGATCAGAGTTTGTACACTTCCTTTGAGAAAGTCTTGTCCCTCTTACCATCATAAAATGGATTTTTAATGATTTAATGACACTCTCATAAAAAATATCTTCTATTCCAGCTACTAGCTCTCCAAATCTTACCATAACTTGTATAGATATTTTCAATTAAAAAAAAAAAAAAAAAATCAGATGGCTATGGCCTTTTAAATGTGCAAGTACTGAAATGCCCTGTGATAAACAGAATTTTGTTTTCATTTACAAGCCAACTACACATGAGCCATTGACTATTTATGTAGCTTTTTTCAATTTACATTCCATACTATAATAGACCGTATCACTGATCAGTGTTGCCTCTTTTTAGAAACATTTCATTTCTTATAGCACGTATTTCTATAATATTTAGAGGAAAAGGGAGGGGAGTATTCATTGAACGATAGGATGGCAAAAATTTGGTCTCTTGGGTTGCAACTTTTGAGTTTGAATATGATGAAGTAACAATGAAAAAGACAAATGTATGAATTGTGTTATCAGCCTGGGGAACGGGTTGGTGAGAATCTGACCTGTTCTCTTCCAGAAAATTTATGGGAATAAATCCTATATAATTCTATAACTATCTAGAAACTGACTCTAGCTAGTGATAGGAAAAGTGCCTAAGAACAGTTAAGAAGAAATTTAAATGCTTAGATTGAGTTTACTGCTCTCTCCTCAGTTAAGAGAGGAGATAAACAATACCTAAGCAAATGAATTGGATGCCACTATGAAGGACTAGAAAAACTGAGGCACTGTAAGTTTGTATTTTTCCTAACACATTTGGTACAATGTACCACGCTGTTCTATGTGCTTTGCCGATCTGTGACCTGCAAAATCTCATGCTATCAATAAATTAGAATTTGAATGATGAATCTAGATGGAACTACAATCTATGTTTCCTAATTGCGGACGGAAGCAAAAGTTCTTGCTATGGGAAAAATATTTCATTAATACCTATGATTCCGCTTCAAAAAGAGATGGACACAGCTGTACAGCTGGAGCAGAAATGAAACTAGAGAGCTATTCTGGAGGGTATTCCTGGATCCACATTCTGGATGTTACTTCTCATTTCCTCAAATGGAGAATGATTATGTGCCAATTTGGCACATGCTTCTTCCTCTTCTTTTCTAAATCGAGGGTTTTGGCCATTCCAGTGGATTGACAGAGCCAAGATATTATCCACTTTCCACCTTTGCTGGTAACATTGCTCCCTTCAAATGGAATATTTATGTCTACTGCTGTTTATTGTTGTTTTGAATAATATACACCATACACTTTTACACCTACACAAACTAAAAGAATGTCAGAGAGCACTTTTTTAATTTTATTTTTTTTAATGGAAATAAATAAAATATTTCAGCAAGAGTGCCTACACTATCTTTCATAACTCCTGAGAGAAACAAAAGTAAAGTAAAAAGAAAGAACAATTATCATATACTATGTCACAGGCAAATTTTATCTGATCATGAGATAGCAGTCCATAGCATTATGATTGACATAGCCTGCTAATGATGCATTTTCTGGCACTTATGGTTTTCAAATCTAATTTTAACTTTTTAGTTGTTGATGGTGATATTTAATAAGATTTTAAAATAAATCTAATTTAGCGCAGTCAGGAAGGACATTAAAACCACAAATATCTGTTAGGTGTTAAAGAATTAAAATTAAATGTTGTCCAAGATATTGTAATTCTTATTGATAAATTTTATTATAATCTGTTCTAACAACAGAACTGTAGAAGCCTTGTACCAGTAACCTAGTCACATATTTGACACAATTTACTTAGTGAGTACATGAGAAGTTAATTAGCATGGCACTCAAGTTCAGTTACTTTACAACTATTTGTATCATTTTTCTTCATGTTAAACATTCTGTAGCCTCAGTTTCAGACTTCTCTGCACCTTTATTTAAACTTCAGGTCAAAGTAAGTTCTCCACTGACAACAAGCTAAATTTAAAAGTGCATGCATTAGAAAAACACCAGTTTCAATTTATGGTCACGGACAGCAGTAAGTTACTAAATCTAGGATCCTGGGTGTCATTGCTGTAGGACCTGGACAAATCCAAACCAGAATTAGCATGACCTTTTATGAATTATTTCCTGGGGATGTTTTTCACATTATTTCCCATTTTGTCCTGCATGATTTAAATCAGAATTTTTTCCATGGTTTGTATTCTGATAGAACTATGTTATCTATACTTGCCTTCTCCAATATCTAAAATACACGCATTTATTCCTTCTCTCCTTGCACCTTAAATTTATATTGAAAAAAAGAGTTGAAGCACTGAATAGCAGAAGAAAAAGAGGTCAATGAAATTACCATACAGACCTACCTACAAATTGCTACTATAATTAATTATTTTTCTGTATAAATAACAAATACATGCTGTTTGGATGAAAAGCCAGTGCTACCTCTGCTTGTGAATGAATGAAAGACAGAATATATCCAGAACTGTAGCCAGTAATTCTTCTTCCTTACACACTAAAAGATGCTAAGGGATAGATTTATGACTTGAAGATGGAGTAACTAGCGGCTTTCCAAATATTTTCCTTCTCATACCAGTCAAATGTGATACCTTTGTTACTTGCCTGTGATATACACCTCCATACTAAAGCATTTACGGTATATTACTACTACCTGTTGTTAACTCCTAAACCAGTGGAAAACATAATCGAGTGACAAGAAAGCAAAAAGTAGACTGTTTACTCGTGAGCAGAAAGGAGCAGTATTTTCAGAATGAAGATGCTGTCAAATGGCATGCTTGTTCAGTGCTACATTTGAAGGATATGGCCTATGAAATGATGCTTAGTACAGATTTGATAACTGAATTACTCAGGTTTACTGATATTGTTTAGCAAGTAGAAATATTAAAGGAACTCAAGAAAGAACCTTAAAATAAAAAGTTCACTTTAACTAAAATAGACTCACATGTTGCTTTTCCTTGTAGACTGAAACTGATTCTGGAAAAAAAAATAACAAACGTGTTTTTCTTCCAAGAAGATCTTGTCAAATCTAATTGACCAAATGACTTCTGAAGTCCAAATGAAATAAGAAAGAATAGGTTTGGTGTTTCAATGCTTCTCGTGGGTTTCAACGTGGTTTTAAAATTATTTTTCACTGCTTGAATTTGTAAGATTTTTTTTACCATGTTACTGATACTCATTTAATTTAGCTTTATTCCAAGATACTTATTTTAGACTAGGTTGATTTAAATTGGCTTGGTTTATGGTTTGATTTTCAAAAGTCTGTGGTTATGTAGAAGCTTTAAAAGCATGTTCATGACAATGTGCTGCAAGTTAGGCATGTGAATGAGTTACCAAGTCACACTTCAGAGGCAGATTTTCCAGAATATGCATACACAGCCATGGAACCAAAAGAAGCAATTATGGATGCAGCTGGTCACAAGAAAGCATAGTAGGTCATTTTCATCTGCAAACAAAGAGCACTAAATGAAAAAATATGACTGAAAAATATGAAAAATTAGAGGCATTTGGATATTGAGTCCAATATGAGAAGAAATGACATCTTAACATAGGGACTTAGTTAAAGAAGACGAATCTGAAGTCAGCAGAACTCTGCTGGTGAAGGGACAGATTCTGAACCAATACAGCTTCATGGTTCCTTTCAAAATTTAGATTTATGAATACTATTACTATTATTACTATTACTATTACTATTGCTATTAGAAAAGGACTGCTGATTACTCATGTCCATGTCTCCAGACCATACTTAGCTGTCTGGAAAAATTATCACATTAAGTTGAGATGCATTATAATATTTTTTCAATTTTATTGTCTTCCAGTGAACTTGTTCCCCTGAATGCTCTTTACTGATCAGGTTGTGCTGGATTATTTAAATAGTAGTAACTTTCTGTACCATGGTACCTTCTGAATATTGCTAATCTTTAGATTATTTTGGTTGGAATGCCATACATCTGGAATGCACTGCTTCTGTTTCTCTGTGTTCACCTTTTCTTGTCCTCCTTTGTACAAGTAATAGCTAAATAATCACAGAAAAAAATTTAATTTATTTGTGAAAGATAACATCTCTATTGCCTTCTCATCCGGATTTGAGGCAGATTGAGTTAATGAGACCTGCACTTCAGTCTTGTTTTTCTCCAGTGTATCTAAATGGTAAACGTAATAGATCTGTTTACATCCTTTCTTTTTTAGCAGTGGCTCACCTTTGACATATCTTTCAAATTACACCACTTGTCTGTTGCTGTTCATTTGGAAGCCTCATTTATTTTTAAAGCCATATTTTGACAGGTTTCTTGCTTTTAAAAGAATTAGCTGCATGAGAAATTGATCCACCTAACGTTCATTCTTGCACTCACTGGAATGCTTCTGTGACTGACAGGTAACATTGTATAGCTGTATTTTTTTTACTTGCTTTATGTTTCCTTCAGCTACTTAAAACAATTCCTCCTCCTGTCTAGACTAACAAGTGCTTTGGTCTGTGTAGTACTCACTTTGAGTGTAAGAGAGTAAGAGAATTTGGTTCGTGTTCTTGTTTTAACTGATCAGGTCATGTTGTGGAACCTCACAAAACCAAGCCAGACTGACAAACTAAAAATGGGATTTATTTTTACAAAATGGTAACAAATCACACTAAGTTTACTCTAACTGAAACCGCTTTGAGACTCCAACAAATATTAACAATCCACAGGTTGAGAATGTTGCTCTGAATTTATTACTTATACAGCCGATTTAAGAATACTTAAGGTTTATGGTCGATTACCCAAAATGCGCAATCACTCACCTATAGGATGAAGGCTTTCAGTCTATACAGAAGATGAACTGTAGGTGGTGTCCCAACCCACAGCAGGAGTCCCTGACCCCAGGCCTTCGGCTCAGAGGGAGACCAGCTTAAAATGGTTCTCTTGTGGGGCCCCGTTTACGCCCAATTTGAATCTGACCTATGGTCGTACACCCCTCCCATTGGCCAAAGACCTCTTCTTCTCCACCTTTTGACCAAAATGCGTACGTCCTGACCACCGCCTTGTGGGCATAACAAGGACCGTGGAGGGAAGTTTTTGTGGGGTTTTGCCAAATCTTTGTTAGATTTTTCTGGGCTTTTGTCAGCTCTTTGTCAGGGCTGTGTTGGGGTGGGTGCATCTGCCACAGGTCAGAAACTCAAAACTAGTATCTCACACATGGCAGATAAATTCCTTCGATAATAAAACAGTTTGGGTTGGAACATGGCTGCTTTTCTTCTCCATCTCTCTCCACTTTGCACGAAAGAATAAGAAAATAAAAGTCTATAGTAAAAGAAAGCTTGGATTGAGTCCTGAAAAAATCTCTCAGAATATGAGTACATTTTATAGCTGTAGTAGGTGTTCATAAAATGTCTTTCACAACTAATAGAATGCAAGATATTTAGATTTCTTTGTCATTTGGTAATGTTCAGTTTAACCACTCTTTAAAAGCTGTGTTCCTTCGGGAAAAATCTGAGTTTTCTAAATAACCATAGAGTTCCTGATTATCCAAGATTTTGGTGCAACTAATTAGGATGATGATAATGTTTTGAGGTGGGAAAAGAATCCCATAAAGATTGACCCATGAGTGACCCATGAAGAGTCACTCATCAAGGAGTGCTGCTGGCTGAAAATTCACCTTATTTATCTTAAAAATATCCTGAGATTCTTTTCTTTTGTTTATTTTACTATGTTTCAGCTTTATCCCCCTTCACAGTTTCTGATTCCTGGTGGTACCAGAAACTAAAGAACTGAAAGCAGAACTGAAGCCCAGTTTGTTTTTACAAATCCAACCATCTAAAATTAATGTAACAATTCTCACAAGGAAATATAATCCTCTCTTCCACTACAAAGCTGAACTTGTATATAAAGACCAATATGTATCTTTGAGTCACATTACTCATGAGAGAAATTTTGAGAGAAATGTATAGAGATTACTGTCAAGATCATGGCCCAGACATAAATGATTCAAAAGGCCTATCAAGAAGATTAGGCTTTAGGTACCTCTTTAAACAGCTTTCATCATTTCCTCTGAGCCCTTAAAATTTAGTAGTCATTAATTTGAAGAAATCTGTTAATTCTTATGTCTCACAAAGCTTAGGTGCTCTAAACAGAACATATTGCCAATTAGTAACTGTAGAGAAACATTGCAACACATACACAAAAGGAAAAAAAAAAAAAGTCCTTTTCTTTTCCATTTACTTTATACAGAACTCTATGACTAATGTTACTGAGATTACCTAGAGCTATCCAAAACAGGGGGCAAAAAATAAACAATCCGATCTTCTTTCACTGGCAGAATTGATTTCCCATTTATTTTCTGGAAAACTAACTTTCTCCTACAAATTGCCTTTCAACAACTACCTTGGCCCACTAGGATTTCTTCTATGGCCTGCAATTACATATTTTTAACTCTGCTCCCTGTGTTCTCTGTTCAGGATTTCTGGCAAACATTACAAACTCACAGCCAAATGGATCAGAGTTTCATAAATATGGAAAGCAAATACATTGTACAACCACAGATATGTGGCTTTCATACACTGGCATATTTTTACATCTCTTTTTGTCATTTGGAAATCTTACTCTGCTTATCTGCTGAGGTTTACAGAAACTGGCAGCTGATTTGGGAATCCTCACTTCTGCTGTAGTTAAAAGAGTTTTAAAGGAGGCCAGTAGGGGCTAAAGTGCCAAGATCTGTTTCACTTCACAACTAAACCACTTCAAAGATGAAAGAGATTTATCAAGAAATAATTGTTCTAATACAGAACTAAAGATTGACAAGACAATTACGAGTGTCTAGCTTCACTTTCTGCAGCCTACAGGATGCTTGTTTTCATCGAGTTATTCCTGCATTGAGCCAATATATTTGTCTAAAAAATTGTGCTAAATAGAAGCAATCTTGTAGGTAAGTTTTGTCTTGATCTGAGGATATAAAAAATATTTAGACATTTCCAGTGTTTAGTTTCTCCATTCCTCTTGTTTTTAAAACAGCTATCTTTTTTTTTGTTCTTTTCCCACTCGCCCCAGCCCCACAGCCATACCCACACCCATTTAAATCTCTCTCTGTTGAACTTCAGCATCATTACTCAGTGTTTTTTTTCTGGAAGACATTTTGGTACTTAGATCAAAACACTTCCCAATATTTTTTTGGTTATTCTAAGCTAATTGAAAACTCTCTAAAGACTTTTCTTCCAGATTTCAAATAACTAACTTAGCTCTTTTAACATTCATCACAATTTCTAGTCCCTTCTCAAGTTTACACATACCAAAACCACACATTTTATTCCTGTGTCAGCCAAACACTATTATGGAGTAAACTGATTGGTCTTGCCTAGTTAATTGCTCTTTTTCATAGTATAAACAAATCTCATGCACAACGCTTTATTGCAGCATCACACAAAGAACTTATATTGATATATATATATACACATATTCACTCTTTTCAGAGATCAGTTACAGAAATATTGATTTATATGATGTGCTCTTGTTTTATAAGGATAGTCCTCACATCTTGTTCATAGGTGTATAACTTTTTATTTTGTCTAAAATTCTACATCAAAATCTCTTGTATTTGACAATGTTTTCACACTGAAAGTTGCTTCATGATATCTGTCAGTAATTAATACTTGATTGAAGAAACATGGACTCTACTAACATTTTTTTGTTTACACTTTAGCTCAGGAACATTAATCAATCAGGAAATTAGATTCTTTCACAAAATCTAGTTTCCAACTAGGCAAATATATTCCATTTCTTTACTTCATTACTAATTGACTCCTAAAATCAAAGTAAGCACTAGGTCAACTTTGACAGCCCTTTTGAATTCATCAGTACAAAGTATTTGAGGTTCCTGATTTTCAAAAACTGTTCTTACTTTGACGACCCATGCTTTTATGAAGGTTTTTGGGTTCCTAAAGGTGAAATCAAGAATTTACTTTGTTTTCCAAAGTTCTTTGGTACCTTTGGCTCCTCTTGTTTTAATTCTTTACAAGTCTAGATATAAAAAAAAAAAACAACCTATTTAAGTGCCCTTATTTATTTAAATGGTTTGGAAATAAGCTAATCATCTCCACTTGGCTTGGAGACCAATATTTTGATTTCTACATTTTTACTAACTTCATTGGTTAGCATGTTATCAAAGAGGGAAATTATGACTTCCTATCATTCAGTTTTGGATGTGGTTTCATATGACAGTATGAAAACCCAACAAAATTCCTATTCTACAAAGTATATTTTATAAAATTAAGTATATTTGCATTAATGTGTGCATTTTTAGCACTTTTGAATCTGCTGAAAAATGCAGAAAGAGATGTGGCTCCTTTTGAGACAATGGAAGTGATAATGTTGAAGTGTGAACTAACATGAAACTTTGTGATGCATCTGTGCATCAACAACTAAAATACATGAAAATAAGATATATTTTTTCAAAGTTTTAAGTGCCTCTGTTAAACTTTGTGATTACAATTACTCGGAAAATTGAGAAGCCCTCCTACTTGTGTATCATAAAGCACCTATTTTACAATTGTATGATGTGCTGCTTATGTTTTAAAGAGAGCATGAAAATGGATTTGCTCAGTGCGTATACGGTCATCAGTTGCAACACCCTACATTGCTATCCTAGTCTTTTCCACAAAATATGTGAAGAACGAAGAGAAAAACATCCACGAGAAATTAGTCAGAAAAATCATCTGTGTTGACATATTTTTGAATTTTGTTAAGTTAACCAAGTTTTGAAAAGGCTGCAAGTGAAATATTGCTGATAATATTTATAACTCAGTTTCCCAGTGCTGCCAAGGCTAATTGAAAATCAGGGGCTGGAGGGTGAGGGCAGAGCCCTGCCAGTGCCTGGGTTGACCCTGTCTTCCACTTTGGGGCAGCCCCCATCCCTCCTCTTCCCTTTCAGTGTATGTCTAGTGACACATTGTTGCTGTCATCTGTATCTACCAAGTTGAACACAAAAGCAAGTACAAAATGTTTTGTAGTACAGTCGAATGTACTTTAGCACACAGAATAGTATTTCCTCATCTATTATAATAAAAATACCTCAAAATTACATAGAATATTCTACTATTTTGCAATCATAAGCATTTTGAAATAAACTAAAGAAATAGAAACACAATCCTCTATATTCTTTATAGTTACTTAATATTCCTTCTTTGTAATTCTCAATGTGTTCCTGTTAAGTTAATTGAAAAAATATGAGATTCCTTCTGTAGGAAAAGTGACACTTCTAAACGCCTGTGGATTGCAGCTAAACTCAACTAAACACAATGTAGTTTAATGACACAGCAGGTGCATCAAATTACTAAGTAGACTTTATCTTTTGTCATTTGAACTGAGCCCATTACTATGGACAGCAGTGATATGGTGATGTAACAAGCACAATCAAAAGCACATTAAAAGCACTGAAAGTAAATGATGCATATTCTGCAATTGTAGCAACCAAGGACTATGTAGCAGTTGCAATACAATGTGGTTACAGTGGACAGACTGGTGAATAGTTTTATTTGTTGTCATTTGCAGAAGAATGAGTACAATCCAAGCTTTTGGTCAAGCATCTGCAACTATAGCTTTTTGAAAATATGCGATGTTAAATGTATCTTGTTTAAATGGACCTGCTACATGAGTTTTTGTTAAAAATGTTATTTGTGGAACTGACCCCATGTCCTCTTAATTCCCTTTTAACAGACTCTATTTACTAATTTAAGAAGATACTTTTCTTACACTGCTCGTATTATCTACAAATAGATTTATTTTCTCTTTTAATCTTTAATTTCTGTGCTCTCTATTCTTTTCTGTGCCCTCTATTCTTTCCTGTATGCACTCATGGCTCTACTACCTTTCTCCTGCTAGGAACTTCCATACACGTCACTTCTGATTTCAGGCTCAAAAACATTTTTAAATACCATATTCAGAACTATACTGGTCCTACTGGCTATCTTCCTCTATAGCTAGCAAATAATAGTTTACATGATTTAGCTCTTAATAGATTAGTTTTATACTCTGAGTCCTGGAATTTACATTCAAAAATGGGAGTGATTTTTTTGGAGACCTGGAAAAAAAAAAAAATGGAAGAGCTCCTGAGTGATCTATTTCACATTAGGCACTGAACTATTTCTGCAATATCCTAGATTTAGGGAAGCACAAAGATACTGAAATGATTCTGCGTCTGCATTGCTCATGCTATCTCTCCGAGAAAAGCAGCTAAAAATCTCACTCAAGAGCACAGATCTTTCGTGAACGAAATAAGAATTGCTATGAATAAAAAATGTTTGTGATAGAGATGGACTGATAGCCTAAAGTATGAAAGGAATGTTTGATCTATATATTTCATAACACAAAAACAAGGGTGGAAATCCTACCTCACTGAAATCAATGGCAAAACTCTCATATTACTTAAATAGCTAGGTTTTCACCTGAAAGACCTGCAAGGAGGGAAGAATGATGTGCTTAGGTTCTTTTTTGGGGGCACTGTAAAAATACAGCCAGTAATTTCCCAGCAACGTTTTTCACATAAGTCCTTGCTGCAGGGCTAGCATTTGACTGAATCTGAGAAGACAGGAGTTTGTTCAGTTTGCAGTTGAATGGGAGGTGTGTAGCCTCATGCCTTTTAAAGATAGAAAATACTCAGACCCATTTGCATCCTGGAGAGCTTCACCCACTTATTCATGTGTTAATCACAAGCTCTTTGATGTAAAAACTCTGTGGTTATGACTCATTTCTGACAGCTCTATTCCAACAGATTTTCTCTATTCTCACTTCAGTTTCAGGCTCTTTTAGAGTCCATGCCTTCAGCTCCAAAAACTTCATCTTTATCTGTACGGAGGAAGCTGGTATCTCAGTCGTCTTCTGTTCCAGGACCAGGAAAGATGCAGAAGTAGTTCTAAAAATCTTTTGCTTTCATTAGCTCTTGAAGATCCATGGTGCGTCTTACATGATGCTCTGTCACAGCTGCAAAAGGAATATGGCAGGTTCCAGGACACCAGGCCCAGAGAACCATCAGTGAGTGAAGTTAACCATCAGTTACTTTTTTCAGATCAATCATAGAAATGAAACAACAAACCCAAAATCCAGAACATGAATTAAGAGGTGCTGGGAACAGGACATCTGTGGGAAAAAAAAAACATACATGGTCAAAAAAGTTATCTCAGTTATGCAGCCATGTTAGAACATCAAGACATTTTCTCTAGTCCCTCTTTCTTTTCTATTCCTAGTACACAAATTGCAGAATAAAGCCAGGATAGTTACCAGCATGCTGTCATTTGATACTCTATTTTCTTAAAATCCACTAGATGAATTGAAATATAAGAAGAAGAGTAACGTAACTGTCTTGGAATTCTGTCCCAGGAAGGAGAGACCAGGCAGACACTTAAGCAGCACCTTCACCCGGTGAGGCGCACAGGCACACACTGAGGAAGATGTATGCGAGCTGTCACATTCTGTAAACAACATTTCTCCTTTTCTGTTTCAGAAGAATTTCCTCCAAGTCGGCAACATGCACAGAGACTGTTTTCACCACTTTATCATTTGTTCTTATTGCTCATTTTCATACTTAATGTTCTGTACTTGATGTTTTGTCTTCTTAATACCTTTCTTTGAATTACATAATAGTCTGATATCTTTCTTTTTAAAGACTTGTCTTTATTTATCTGCTTGACTGAACTTTGTCATCTACTTACTAGCCATTAGATAATGTATCTTTTTGTTCATTTAATGAACAGAAATGACAAACATAATTTTAAATTGCTGTGTTGCTCATTGCATCTTGAGAAATGAAAATTAAGACTTTAGCATAAAAGAACAACTTGACAATGGAATAAATTCATACTTTTGCCATTTCTGCTGTAATTATTCAAATTAGTTCACTTGGTCTTTTAATTGGATTCATTCAGGGTCGTTATTTTTCTTTTATGGAGAACAAAGAACATTTGTTGTGTGGTTATTTACCACACCATAAACACCCACATACTAAAAGGGAAAACTGTCATTGAACTAGCGTTGTGTACTGATTTATTAGTAAAATCCATCTGGATTAGATACATTTGAAAGTTATGTCATTAATACTTGTATATCATAATTTCTGCAAGAAGTAATTGAGAAGTTAAAAATCTTCCAAGTTATTGAAATGCACAATAAACAAAACAAAGCTAAGTGAAGACAACATCTGAAACCTATAGTAAACTGTCCTTTTTTGTGAAGTCAATAAGCTGTTCCTTTTACAGTATTTCCCAGTGCACTGATATATGGTGTTATTGTCTGTTCTAGATTTTGTTCAAATTTACCAAAACTGCAGAAAAACAACAGGAGTAGGACGGTACTTCAACAGCTTGTTGTCCCACCCTGAAGCAAAGGCTAAATAGGACAATACTCCCATTTTAATTTTCAGAAATAATGCAAGATCCTTTTTCTTTGTGGAAGGATGATTGTGGGGTGCAGTCTGTAGTGCATATCTGCACAGGATACCTTTTAGACAAGAGGGCCAAAAGCTGACACTTTTGGTATTTTACTTTTAGATCCTGAGACCTTAATTGCATAACCACATAAAACACATGCGGTAAAAGTATCACTGTAACTCAATGAACGGAAGCACTGAGTCAAATCCATTTCCCTACAAATAAGCTGGCAAAATATGCTACTTATCAACTGTTTTTATGTGCAGATGAAAAATGAGAGCAAGAAGGACATATCCGCATGAAGAACAGATTTGTCCCATTGTATACCAGTAGTACTGCTCTTCTGCTCATCCAAGTCTATTCTGTCCTTTCTTATGGAAAGCAGGGAAATGGAAGGATAGGAAACAACTCCATACCTACCTGGCAGTTCTCCCAGGGTTAGTGGAGCATGCCTGGAGACTCGAAGGCTTTGAACTACTCGCAGAGGCCCTTTTTCTCCCTGGTTAGGGACAACCTGAGATAAATCAGTGAGATTTGCATCAATCACAAATTACTTGTGATTGTGGACACCTCAGCTAGGACCTCTGTGTCTCAAGCTACATATGTACAAAAGAAAAGTCCTATTGTCTTTCATATTTATAGGTGAATATGTGGTTCTCACATGATGTGAGTATTGGAGTGCAAACATTCACCTCTGTGAAACATTGCCACTAAGGGCAATTTCTTTTAGTTTATCTCTGCACAGGTGATAATAGTGTTCATGATAATTAATCTTCCTTTCCTTGAATATTGACACTGGTCTTGTGGGAAAAACATTCTTAAAACCTGAAACCACTCCATTCTGTTTTTCATTGCTTTTTTAATTAACCATTATTTCAGTCTCTAAATATTTTATTAGGAAATAATGAGAATTTTAAAAAAGCCTAAACTTTGTTTTTAAAACTACTTGCAGATCAAAAAATATGATCAGAGATGGCTATTTAGCTATGAGGTTACCTCCAGGCTATCAATATGAAATAACATTTTTCAGTGATTTGAGTCCAGATTCATCTCTCCTGAATTAGTCAGCCAAAAGGCAGTTAGATGGTTCCCCAAATTAATCAGCTGCCTTTCAGTTGCAAAGAAATGCCCTAAGGCCAGATAAATCATTTCCCCTTTATGTCCCATAGGCAGTACTTTGGATGGTAGGCACTTATCCTGAATGATCCAGCTCCCTTTTATCTTGACCTGGGCAGATGGATAGCCTGAAGCTGGCAAGATGTTCTTATGCTAGGCCCATAAGATGCTCTTTCCCTCTCCATCTATGATTCTGCACAGCATTTATCCCAACTATTACAGCTCCTTTTTGCAAGGACAATTGTTTGATTGCTTTCTAATATGAGGAATAGAAAATGATTGGTCATTTGAGTGGAGACAGCAAAGAATAGCACCTACTAAGGTAGTTTCCAGACTTCGGAAGTGATGTTCCTAAACACGCTTATTTCCCAATTGCTCTTTTCACTTCTGACTTTGCAATAAGAGGTGACAGCCCCACATTTGGATAGTAGGAGTATTGTACAATTAAATGTTAATTTTATATGTTTGCTAGAGAAAAGGTTTAATGAAGGGTTAGTTCTCTAGAAAGAGCAAAGCTATGGGAGGCTAAAAGATAAGCAGGACCTTGCAGTTTCATGGGTTTTCAGGCAGCAGCCACACGCTGTTCTCCAGACTCCTCAGATCCACCATTTCTATCTGAGATAGAAAAGAGGCCAAGTCATGGGAACTCTCTCAGTAACATCACCATCAATGTCACCACTGTCCCAATTCTTACGGCTGTGAGGAAGACATGATTCATGTCTTGGCACCTTTCAAGTGCTTTCAAGCGCTTTCAAGCACCTAGCCAATTCAGCTATGGTAATGAACAGCATCTGGGAAGGAACACACATCCCATGACCAGAGACATCAAGCTAGAGATCAAATTAGAAAAACTGTATTTCAGTAAGACACAATAAAATACTCAAATACATACTGATCCAGAACTTCTTTAGGTAGGATAATGCATACACTCTCAACTTGGGAAATCCATCTAGCCGTTATCCCTTCTGCCAACAAAGTCTGTCTGACAGAATAGCATGGATGAGATCTCTGGGAATCCCAACCAGTGAAGGCCAAGTGCAGTTAGTGATTCATTCCACTTTGTGATGGACAAAGCACAGTTCTGCAGTACTGATGAGTGTTTTTTTTCCCTCATGCCTGTTTGCCTGACTTCTCCACAGCTGAGCATCCTTCCAATGAGGTGAAAACAAACTAAGTCCTCAGCCTTTCTGTCCAACCCTCTTCCTCTTTCTGTATCACCACCTACATGCCCTGCATAAAACAGATCTCTCCATAAATTTATTAGAAGATAACTCTTCCAGTTATTTTTCTCACTTCTCACATATTTTTTGAAAATTTGCCTAAACGACATCAACTCTTCAAACCATTGGTGGGAGGCAGCTGAAACACTCTTACTACTGCTTGAAGCAAGCTTTCAAGAAAGTCCACCCATTATTTCCTTTAGATCACTTCGGGTTTTTTTCCTACCACTCTCACTTAGAATATGAACCCAGATGATCTGAGACTTGTCATTCAGTAGGAAAAGTAGAAAACCTGTAGAAATTCAGAAGGCTTCTGTGCATCTATGAAGAGATTGACATATGGGATGGTTCTTCCAATGGTTCCTGGATGTACATTCAAATGCAAGTCCTGTAGCCATGCTATATACTACAGGAGCTGTTGGGGAAGAATGCTTGGTATGGAGTTTTTCAAAGTTCTGTTGAAAATTTTAGGTGAACTGAAAGAAAACAAGAACCTTGCAAGAGAGAAACACGGAGCTGAAAAAACAACGAAGTGTAAGTAAAATGTGTCTAGTTTTTCAAAAGTCTGCTGAGAATATAAGACAAATATTAGTGACTTTAAGAATGGATGTATAAGGATTTGGCTATTGGAAAAACACCTTGGGGAAATTGCCTCATTCAAAAAAGCCCGTGTTTTGATGCAAAACAATTGTACTTCATAGTGAATACACAGGCACATCTTAAAACAGTAGAAATTCTCTGAATGCTGCCAGGTTTTTCGCTGCAAGCAATACAGATTCTTCATTAGCCTTCATGGAAAACAGTGTTCAGTACTTTCAAAAGGATTTTTGGAATGACCAAAAACTCTTTGAAATCTCAGTATATACCCAAAAATATTAGGAAGAAATCAAAAAGAAAATGTGTTCAGGTGGAAGTTAATGAGCTGCAACAAGGGTAATGAGTATTTAGTTTTGTTTTCTTTGAACATTGCTCAAAGTTTAACTAGGAATGATTAAAAAAGAAGAAGAAAGAAGAAGAAATAGATGAGGTAATACCACCATCAGCTTAAAATGAAGCCTCATGAACCCTGATCTAAAAAAGAGTTGTATAGCTCTGAAGATATTGTGAAAACAGAATAAAAGGAAAAAAAAAAAAAAGACATCCTGTTTTCCTGAAGTTGTATATAAATTACTTAAAAGCCTTATTTCCATCTTTCTTTACACATGATTCATTAAGAATAGGTTAGGCCATGGCTAGGCCTGTTTCTAGAAGTTTTGGTCCTGTTGCCAGGAAAAAAAACATTGCTGGATCCTCCTGAAGAAGGAAGCACACTCGATGCTCTTGAAAGGATAGGATGTGAAGAAAAGAAAGATGTGCCTAAGCACATCTCAGAAATCCCAAAAGATCAAGGATGCTAAGAAAGCACATGCTATTTCTCCAGATATTTTGAAATCTGGGACCTGCCAACACTCACTGCTGACTAGCTTTAATATGCCACTTCATAACCACAGGGCATTATCATGATAGCCAGGAACAAGCATGATCACTACCGCTGTCCTGTCATACCCAGAAGTCACTTTTGAGAGCAGAATCATCAGTGACAAAGGACACCTGTTGCCTGAAAAAGATAGAGATTTATTTCTTTCATAAGTCATTGGCCACAGAAATATGAGTTGGTCCACTTCCTCTCATGTTTTTTATTGTGATAAAATAGTGCAACAGAAACATCAGCCTCCCGAAGATTAAAATGGGATTAAGGTACTATTTTTGTCCAACAGGTAAAGGATTTGGGAGTACAGTGAATGTTAGATAAGCTCTACTTCCAGTTAATGTCTGCACCATATACCTGGAAATTAATTAAGCGGGGAAAAATACGGCATTGCAATTCATAAAAAAAAAAAAGATAAGACCTTCTTATGATGAGATTAGTGAAAGGGACAAATGGATAGAAAAGAATACCCATAAAAAACACAAATCTTGCATCACTAGTCACATTTTTGTAAGCAAATTAGTTTTTTTCCCATAGCCCTGAACTCTGAACAGCAAAACATCACCTGGGAGGCTATAGAAATGTTAAATAAAACCTGAGACTAAAGTAAATAAGTAATTCAATCAAAATAAGAAGGTATTGTCCTCTTTTGCAGCTGAAGGCAATAAAACATCACTTTAAGTGGCATTTATGAGAAAAAAAACCACAATTAGATATTGTAGTTTCAAGTGAATGGGAGAAGAAAGAAGAGTTACTCTTATTGTTTATAATCTTCATTTTATGAAAAAGAAGTTTGGTATTAACTCTTATTTTCTATTTATTAATGATTTTAAAACTACATAACCAGTGCGCCTATGTCCCTGCCATAGAAAAAAAGATATCATCATCGCTATAACTTCTCTGAGTAACACGCTTAGAAGGGAGCATATGTTAATAAGCATATTATTAAGCATATGCTAATTAGCACATGCTTATTTGACTTAAGTCCGGCTACCTCAATCTTGCAGCTATTTTCTCTGTAAGAAACTATTCTTTAGGAGATGATTGGAAGCTGAATTTGTAAAAGCAGCCTGTAAAGTAGATTTTAAAAGCCTGTTATTAATCCATTATATTTTTAAGAGTACTTTTGCGGGTTTTTTTCTGTATGCATATGAAGCAGTATTTGTAGAAGGCCAAATGCTGCAAGACAAGCTGCTTTCCAGTTTTATGATATATTGCTCCTCTCCACATTTTCTGCCCACAGTGTTTCCTATTAAAAAGCTCCATCTCTAGTGGAAAATTTAGAAGGAAAATGCCCATTCCAATTTTGCTGCCTGCTCTATCAAGTAGAGTAATTTAATTGCATTAAGTAACTATTTAAGAGATGCATCAAATTATGAAGCTCCAGTGGACCCTCCATATATAAATGCGTTTCACACAAACATCCATATTATATTGTTTATCATACACCCATCAGTAAAGGGATTGTACATGTGTTTGCAAGATTCCACACTAGAACATAGAATTTGCCGTTTTATCCTAAATGAGACTACTACAAGATTTGAACATTGTTCAACTTTTTAGAATGTTAATAATTATAATTTTTTTCAATTCAAATTGTTTTACCACTAGGGAGTCCAGTATAAATTTAATTGCTTTCTTTTACTGTTAAAAGGAGTTACTGTCAAAGAAATATTCACTTAACCCCTTTTGCCTATAGAACTGAAATGAACAGAAGAGGTACACTTGCTGTGTGGCAGCAGATACTTTCACATTTCTTGTGTGTATAACATTAATTAAGAAATACAGAACTGTCCACATAATGCACAGAAAGTCTAATACTTTCTCACTTTTAACTGTTAATTCACTACGTGCTGCATATCATGACTAACTTTACATTTGACACTGGTACCTACCATTATAGCGTGAGGGGCTATAATTTGTTTGCTGTAGAAGACCAGTCTCCAGTGATGAAGGCATAGTTGACTCCCATTCTTCTGAACACCAGGGGCCTGAATCCCACCTTCCTGGCAGTGCAAGAGCTGAGCTAAGTACCCATAAGACATTTTCTACACAAAAGAGGTGGCAGTCCTAAAATTCTAGTCAGTGGATTCTAGTTTCACTATCATGGCTAAAATACTACTTCTTTACAAGATAGTACTCAAAATACACACTTTCTGTTGGTAGTTATGATCTAATCTAAGTAGTACTAGAATGCATATAAGGAGCCCTGGAAATTAAAAACATTCAGATGAAGAAAACATACAGAGTAAAACCTCTCTGGTACAAATATCAACTGAAGTCAATGTCAATTATTACCAGCAAAGGTTTGACCCTCTGTTATCATCAAGGTACTACAGCTTAACCAGTCCTCAGTAAGACCCTTCCTTTAACACCTCTAAGTAGACATCTCTATTCAGATTGTATCACCATATAAATGGAGATGTGAAAAGATTAACACGTAATTATAAGTGACCATTTTAGCCTTTTGATAGTCTCCTAGAAAGCCAAACAAAATAATATAGGCCAGTACAATCTTTTCATTTGCAAAACAAAGCCATTGTTTGTGTAACAAAGCAAACTTTGCATGCATCACAGCAGTAGAGAGAAGTGATTGCCAAAGGGTGAATTCTATCTGCTGGGAAACATTTTTCCATGGCAAGTATTTCCTTGGTGATCTACAGTGTTTTTGTTTCAAAGCAGAACAAAATAAAAATGCCAAAGGACTGATTATATTTCCAAAGCAGGCTTCCTGAAGAATATTGGGGAAGGGATGGGGGGGCAGTGAAATTGGAGTCTCTAGTGAAATTACAGGGAGATGTTAAAAAATTGGAAGCAAGAACCTCAGTAGCAATACCAAACTACACTCTAATCTTCAGTGAAAGATTCAAGAGCAGGAGGAGGAAGGGCAGTTGTCAATGTCCTCAGCTACTGAGGATGCAGCCATGGTCTAAAATATTCAGATCTCATAAAAATACTTAGCTCTTAGTCACTCCACATCGTGAAACATTTGTTATTCATGATTTAGTCTCATGATTTGGAAGCCAGTTAGTAGATGATTTATCCAGAGCCACTTGGACCTGGTTGACTAAATCCTAAAATCACTCCTCCTGAAATTACACGTTTATTCTGAGACCGTCCTTGTTGTGACTCACTAATGTACAGTCATCTGTTCTTCAGAAAGTCAAAGCGATGTGTAAAGAGCCACTTTTGCAGAAGGTGGACAACTCAGTTTCTTTAAGGTTTTTAACTAAAAGAGTGAAAGGCTTCCTGTTCCCCACAAACCAAACTATGAATAGCTCAAACTGCCAGCACCACAGATGCACCAGCAGGCTCTGATTGCTCTCTACAGCCTTTAACCACCTTCTCCTGAGATCCTCCTTTGCAACCTCTCCCCATCTCTTTTTCATCCTAGGGCTGCCCTGGTCACACTTCATGTTTCCTGGCACACAGGCAATATACAAAACTTGGGGGCAAGAGCCTGTTGTGGGATTTGGGAGTGGAGGAGCTGGGGGCTGCCACCACCACTACCGCCAGGAAACATAATCCCAACACAGCCACCGTGTGACATCCCCAAATCATGGTCCTACCCTTACCACTGTGCTACCTCCACGCTGAGCTCCCTAGAGCCCTGGACCACGCCTCTGCCCCAGCCATACAGCCTCCTTCAGCAACACTCCCACCTGCGTGCAGTGACTCTGCCAGCACCTTCAAGAAGAAGGGGAAGGAAACACCTTCACCCATAGAACCATCATATCAGCTGGCTTTCAGGAAAGGAGGTTCCCTTTGTGTGAATTGGTGACTTGTTGCTCCCTAAATTAGCAGCCCCTGAGGAGGGAGCATCTCAGGGGGCACCCAGCACCTGGGTTCATTTACCTCTACACTGCCCGTACAGAGCCCTTATATTTTTCATCAAAAATAAGAATCAGGAGGAGAGACATTGCAGAAAAATATTACACATAAATATAGTTGCAGGGTGGTCAGGACAATCAGAAACTGCTGGTACACGCAGAAATCTGAGAAGAACGTTTGTATAAAATAACCCTTAATAATTCAAATTTAACAACTTTCAGTAGAATGGTTGTACATGCGTGTTTTTCTCCACCAAAAACTGCTCTGCGTACCAGCTACAGAGATTGCATGGTTTATTGTCTAACTGTAGATTTTTACTCTATAATCTCTCACTACAAAAGAGACAGAAAGCAAGATTATTTCATTGTATGCAAAAAATACTGTAGCTGCTATTTATCTCCACTCTGCCTGTGTTCTTTCACCTATTTGTTGACTTCTGCAGCAAGCATAGTTTTCCAGGCTAGTGGGAAAAGGATCACCTTTTCTTCTGCCTTGTTTGCACGTTGTCTACAGAGCTATGCTTTGATGGCAGAGGCCTTGATATATTTACAGTTATTTCCTTTTTTAAAAAAGAAACATCACAGAAAGGGTAAAAGATGATAGCTCAAAACTATTGTGTGATGCACTAATGAAAGATACCACTTCCACTGCATGCTAAACTGAGATTTGGACTCTCTGAAGCTACACACAGAAGTACTGGAATATGACTTCAAGTTTATACTAAACACCAAACTGTCCTGAATTATTTTACAGCTAAATCTTCATCAAGTTAACTTTAGATACTAAAATCTCAAAGATATATTTTCTGGTTTATGCAGTAAACCAAATGTATGTGCTTGAATAAAAACAGCAAGAAAACACAAGGCAGCTAAGTTATTGCACCACTCTCATTCACAGAACTCGTATTTTATCTACTCAATCCAACATATTTAATGTGCACTGCCACTTCAGATCAATCCAAAAACCAAAGGGGCTGCCACAGAGAGAGAGACTGCCCCTCTTCTTTATTCATATTCCTTTATGGCAGCAGCAGGTTTTGTGCAGTCATGCAATAAACTGGACTGTGATAAAGGGCTACCAAGATAATTAGGGGCCTGGAACACCTCTCTTATGAAGAAAGACTGAGGTATTTGGGTCTCTTCAGTCTGGAAAAAAGACGTCTGAGGGGGGACCTTATCAACACTTATAAATACTTAAAGGGTGGGTGTCAGAAGGATGGGGCCAGGCTCTTTTCAGTGGTGCCTGGGGACAGGACAAGAGCTAATGGGCACAAACTTGAGCATAGGAAGTTCCGCCTAAACATGAGGAGGAACTTCTTTCCTTTGAGGGTGGCAGAGCACTGGCACAGGCTGCCCAGAGAGGTGGTGGAGTCTCCATCTCTGGAGACATTCAAAACCTGCCTGGACGCGTTCCTGTGCAACCTGCTCTAGGTGACCCTGCTCTGGAAGGGGGGTTGTACTAGATGATCTCCAGAGGTCCCTCCAACCCTATGATTCTATGATTCTATGAAAGATGTCTGAAAACTGTCCCTCAGATACAACCAACCAATCAGCCAACCAACCATCCTGCATAGCGACAAGAAGGCCAGCTCTGGGACTGGGGAAGCAGCAGGAAGAAGGAACTGAGGGTGTTGGGTTAGACTTCTCCTTTTAGTTTGTGTCTACTCTTGCCTCAGATCCACATTCTCACAGTGACAATCAGGAATACCAGAGAATGAGTTGCTGTGTTGAGGAAAGATTTAAATTACATATAAATGTGAGGACCAGATTCTCAAGTGATGTAAATCAACATAGTTCTTTTCAAACAAGTGAAGTGCTTCATACGAGAGGTTCAGGTTAAATTTTCACTGCTGAGATCCACAAGCCTAACCCAGACAAGGAGTAAATTTCAGAACTGGTTATTAATAAATTGAAATAAATCACTGGTTATCAATTTATATATAGCTAGCAGATGGCTGTGTAAATTATCTTAATGTATCTAAATCTCTTTGCTATAATGATTGCTTTGTCTGTTAAAATATTTTTAAATCAGCAACTCCGATATGAAAAACAAAAATACATTAGAATATATTAAGAGAGGATCTGTCTTCTGCATGCAAGCTCAGTGTAAGAAACCTGTTCTGAATACTGAATGTATCCCAACTGCACATAACTTCACTGGTTTTGGGCTTGGGAATACTAAGTTAAATAGGTCATCAAATGCTGTTTTTTTCTACCTTAGTCCTGTAACTCAAGAATATTTTGTCCTCAACAGAATTGATCAAAGTAGAAAATTACCAAATCAGAGGTAACAGCCTCCTGAGACTACAATATGAATTAATAATGTCCTTGTTGTATCAAATGTCTGTGAGACGGTCTGATTTTATATCAACACTTCTGAAGTACACTTTAAGTAAACACCAGAGAAATAAACACACAAGTTAAAATAAAAATATTAATTAAAAACATAAAGTGAAACATTATTTATGAACTTTCCTAAGCTTAAGTCAACAGTAATTATGATCATCTGACATAAATTATGCATGCAACATCATACAAGAAAGTCAATCTGAAACTGTAATATGTAAAAGTGCATCTAGAACCTCTCTGTGTGAATAAACTTTACACATCAGCACGCCTTTTGGTTAGGAGCCAAAAGTCATAGGTTGGAAGAATAATTCAATTTCATTGTCTAAGAACCCGTGCTACTTAGTCAGCTTTCTCTGATTAGATGGAAGAGAAAACCCAACAGAATATAACAGTTATAGTCAGTAACAATGAATATAAATTGAAACTTAGCTAAGTGTTTAGTGGTTAAGCTAAAGTACAACCGTGGAGAGGAACTTTCTGGAGCAGAGGAACTGGTAGATAAAAACCTTTGTGCTTTTTGCATTCACACTTGTCATTAAGGAAAGAGAAGACTATCTTGAACTAATGTTCAGAAAATATGTCAAAGCGAGTACTTTTCTCAGAAGCACAAAAAGCTGCACAAGTGAACAACACAAGGTATCACAGAAGACAAGAGCTCAATAGTATTAAGAAAAGGCTGTGACAATGAGAACAGGATATTCTCTTTTTGCTTTCTATGGTGCAAAGAGCATCAGATATCCTCAAAGGCTGACCTTATAAGGCTAAAGACCAAAATCTCCCTATGTTGTAGAAAATCCCTAAATAATTAGATAGGATTTGCTAGTCTTTATACTGAATTTCCATGATGACAATGGAATTTGAATTCATTCTTAAAAAGGAGAATTCAGTTAAGCGTTATGCAGAAATGGATTTAAATATGTACTTATAAATTTGCCATGGACGATGACCATGCAGTGAATTATATAGAAGGAAAAGCTTGTTAGTATTCTCTCTGAGTCACAATTTTTATTTTTATCCATGCTGGTGTTTTCAGGATGGCTTTTTTGCCTTTCATCATGAAAGATAATTGTCTTTCTGGAGAGGAAATATACATGAAACTCATTCAATATTTAACACCAAATATCATATAAATATTAGGAAGAATAGGAAATAGGAAAACTTTAGAGACAGTTACACAGATATTGTGAGACAGTCCATGGCAGGCGTAAGACAAAAAGATAGGATTCAAAGGCTCTAACAGGCTGTAATTTGAAGAGCTCTGCCTGCTAGCTAGTTTTATTAGCTCTCCTGACAACTGCAACAAGGGCTACCAAAGACATAATATTTACAGAACAACATCTCCTTGGAATGGGTACAAGCATAACCCTGACAAAGACAGAGAAGCTATATAAAGTGTAATAGTCATTCAGGGGATATAGAGAGATGTGTATATACTGAATAAAATTAAAACAATATTTAGAACATACAGACATTCTAAAAGGTAAAGATTTGAAAAATACAGTGTTCCCATAACTGTAGTATGACCGCAGAGTGTGATGTGGAAAGAGGCTTTACCTTTCTCTATGTTAACGTGGGGCAAAAAACTAGAACAAGCTTATTATGTAAAAGACAGGTATTGAAATTGAGAAAATACTGCAGGTTGAAACTTCTGTGACCATGTGAGTTATGATTCTTTTAAAGACATTCTAAGAAGCCAAAATTATGCCCCATGAAACAGCAGCCCAGCATGTACTTCACCCTCTGTATCACCTATGTGAACAGCAGGCAGCTCTGCCTAAAGAAAACAGACTTCACGAGACTTCATGGAAGGCAAAGAGCAGTACAAGACCTTTACGAATGCAGTTTCTATAGCAAATCACTGACTAAGTGGCATTTCTCTAGTGAGTGCAGGATGTACTTTCTGAGGTTGTACAGGGGAAGTAATTATCTTTCCCACCACATTTTCATAATTGTCTTTAATTGGGCCATTTTTTCAGTGATATAGTTCCCTTTCCATGTCTGTCACTTATAACAGATCACATTAGATAGATAATACGTTTTGCCCCTTCTGTTCACCTGATAGCTTTTAAAACAAGAAGACACATGAAGTCAAGAGTAATACTGAATAATGCCATACAGCTTTGCAATCTTGAACGTGTTAGATTAGAAAGTAGTATTTCATGCCAGCAGACAAAAGTTGGCTTATTCACTGACTACAAGGAGCCTACTTTGGACACAAATTATCTTTGCACAGGTACATTTTAAGTCAACTATTCATCTTATGTACACTTTATTTTTTAAATAACGTTCTTTTCAGAAGCAAGGATTGAAGTTTCAGCAAGAAAACCTTTCCTATACATAAATCTTTTTAGTTAAGAAAACAATATCATTTTGTTGGATGTAAAAAATATTAATTATATTTACCACAACTCTTCGTCCCTGCGCCACCTTCAAATTTCTAGTGAATAGTTAATTTACTTAAATAAAACTCATTACATGGTGAAATGGAAAACTGTATAGGTTTTTAAGTGGTGAAAACCATTATAAATCTTGATCTTTCAAACAATAGAGGCCCCAACATGCAAGACAGGAAATAATATTTGTGATTCAGTCATTTGGTGAAGTGCAAACACTCTGGCTGTTAAGGACTGTTCATAAATGAAGACTACACACAGAATGCCCCGAATGTTCTTCATGTGTACAATGTGCTCCCAACTCATTTTTTCTTCCCAAAATAAGATTAATTCTACAAAGATGAGCAACCTAAAGAAAAGTAAGAATGACAGTTCTTACTTCCATTCTGTTTCACAAGGTACAATTATTCTGAGATTCCCCTCTCACTGTCTGCAAGGAAGAAAAGGCAAATACATTCTTTCTGGAAAAATGGGTTGCATGATCTGTCTTCTCCAGACCTGTTGTCATCCATTCAGATCACAAAAACACATTTCTTTACCACTTCAAGAAATAAATACTCTAGTGGACTGTGCGATTATTAACCAGGAAAATTGAGTTACATTTTATTTGCCCAATAAAGAAAGAGTGTGAGGCAACTCTAAGTGTTAAGTAAATAACAACTACCATTATTACTGTGAAACAGTAACAGCTTCATCTAAATCAGCAATTGTTTGAAAAAAGGAGATTTCTATAAGAAAAAATTAAATACCTCAAATGGTAGGCTGCTGAAGACAGTGACATTATTCAATTTTGCATGGTGCTGCAGCAAGCTTAAAATATATACATCTACACATCACAAACTTAGGTCCACTGAGGACTGCAGTCACACTTCTGATTTCAGCTTAGATTTCACTAAAAGTTGGTGCAACTTAAGCACCTATATAACCGTAACACTTTATACAGGATGCTGCAGCTGCTAAATCAGTGAATCCTTTTGAAACCCTTCCCTTTTCTAAAGGGTAGAATACAAGCAGTAATATTTTCAGTAACAAGTCATTCAAACAGCATATTGTTGTGTTTTACTATATTTCCCAGCTTTGGCCTTACTCTGTCTAAGACTGAGTGGTCATACAGCTATTCTGTTATCTCAGAAGTGAACCTTTTCTCACCAACATGATGTATTTCATTGCTCATTTTCTTCCCCAATGGTAGTGTTCACTGGGAGCTGAGATAAGAAATATGTTCTAATTCAATTATTTGATTATGATCTAATTACACAGACACCAAAATGCAAACAAGATCTAAATATAATTTTGCAAAACAATCATAACACAATCAGATTTTCCCCACCTGCATAAACTAAAATAAATAAATAAATAATCATCCAAGTCCACAGCATTTTTAGCTGTTTATTTTTAAGATCTTTTGAATTATACACATACAATGAACGCATCTCCTGTAGATACAGCACTGATTAGAAAGAGTTAAATATCGTGGCTCACTCCCGAAAGTTGCAGAGCACATGCACCTAGTTTAGTTAATTCAGGAAGAATACAGAGCCTACAAACCTTTGTAAATCCCAGGAATTCTTACTTAAATTGAAGTTCAAACACCATGTGAAATGGATTTTTCATCTCAGTAAAGACAGGGATGAATCCAGCTTGCTAATGCAACCTTACAAAGCTCTGACTCATCATGCCAACAGAGAACATCTGATTTTGTCCCTTACTGGCCACCCAAGAGACATATAAAAGTTCAAAGCTTGCAAAAACCCTGAGGTTAATTTTGGCTATGTACCTGCTATGTACCCACTTCTAAGCCATATCTCTGTAAAGCACAATCCAGAGAAGAAGAATTATATGATGTGGTCTCTGAAGCATAACCTTAATTTATGTAGAAATGCCTATGCAAAGTCAAACAACTTTACAGATATTTTTTTGTTACCCAAAACAGCAGTGCTGCCCAACTCACAGTTCCCCAAACATAGTAAGAACAATTAAATGTCCTAGAAGGACTGCAATGTCATCATCATGGAAGGTACAAATTGTCTCTCAGGTATTTTTTTCACATGTGTATAACTGTGTTTCTAGGAAGTCTTCCCTAGTGTGTCTAGACTTTTCCATTTTCCAGAAAGCTCCTAAAAAATCTATTTCGTGATTAGACCGTTATTTTTGGTAAACAAACACAAATTCAGCATTAAAAAATGTGTTGACTGGTCTCAGTACTTTGCTAGCTGCACATTGATCTTGTGCAGTGCAATGGAATGCTTAACTGACTCATCATCCCATATTATTTGATACAGGTACTTGATTTATTAATACTAGGGTTTGTTATCAGCATGGCATCAGATACTACGTTCAATAAATCTATTCAAAACTGAAAGGCAAATTCTTGGATCCTGAGCAGTCACTTAATCGATAAATGTGTATGTGTAGGATCAAGTGAGGGTTTGGGGAATGACATTTATTTTTTTAAACTATACACATGAAAATTATACTGTGAAGATATACAAGATCTTTCCCAAATTTGCCTTCTGTAGATTACTGAAAGAACGCACAGGCAAGCCTATGTAGCTGACAGAACCATTAGTACTTTAAGGAGAAATGGCTTATAGCTATAAAGGTTGCAGCAGGAAGGGACTACTGGACTACTTTAGCCAGAAAGTTTGAACAAACTTTACAGGTGGTTTATATACAGAGCACCTGTGATTCATAGCTAAAACAGGAACTGTTTCCAGTCCATAGTCACACCAAAGGGAAATATTTCACAGTGACCTCAGAATAGAGGGTTGCCCTCTGTAAGAATTAAACCTATTACTGCTTCTAGCATACTGAATCACTGATCTGATTAAAGCTATGAAGGCTGTCCTGGAAGCAGAAGTCCTCTATCAAGGTCAACATTGTTGACAAACACGTCATTTGACTCTACCAGCAACATCTGAAATGCTTGTTTCTGCTTTCCTTGTAGGTAACCTTCCTTGTCACTAACCACACCAGTCCTAGCAATTGCCATATAGACCAACTTTGGGACTCAGAATTCTGGTCCAGCTCTTGTATTGACTGATTATAGTCACAGGAATGAGAGTTCCTGAAACCACAAAACACAAGATGTTTGAACCCTCTACTCTTTTGGTTTTGAAGCTATAATCTGTCACATTGTGATACATCATTCAAGTTCATTTGTTTTTAAAAAAATGGTGTCATAAAGAGTTTGCTATATCCTGAATCCCAAAAGAGTGACATCCAATTTAAGAAGCACCTTAGACTTTAAAGAGGTGATATTCAGAGTTACTGCTGGAAGACATGAGACTGAGTCAAAAGTCAGCACTATTCTAAAACCACTTGATCTAATTAAGACCTATGAGGAAGTGTAAAATAAAAATGGGTAGACTTGGGTAAGAGTAAAGTAAGGTAACAGTGATTTTTAAAAACTGAAGTGTAATAATAGTGACATTTTAGTTAAATAAAATCATCTGAGCTCTCTGTACTTGATCAGTTCCTTACAACATATTCATTTGAAAGCTCTTGGTACTCTCCCTTTGTCAGAACGGATGACTCGTATCACATCCTGCACGAGGAACACTGGTTAGTATAAAATGGGCTATCGTCACTAGCAAGGTGTAAAGTTTTTTTTTCCTTTAATCTTTTCATGTAAGATTAATTTAAACAATACTTCCAGCTTTAACGACCTGAAACCCACCTACACAAGCATGAAGTGCTGGTGATTCCATCGTACACATAGGTCATTAATTATAATCTGGCTTCAGTCTTTGCCTAGATTTGGCCATCGTATTGTTTTATTCTACATATTCCTGTGATGATCCAGTAGTTTTAAGCTCAGCACCATGTTCTTTTGATCCTTTTTTAAAATTATTTTTACTTATTACTCTATAATAAAGCACATAAACCAACTCAAATTTCCAGTTCCCAGTGTGGAACCACAGTTCTGAGGACTAAGGTGAATTAGGTGAGTTATCTGATTGCTACTTGGCCCTCTTCCTAAATTAAACCCACAGTTCCTCACAGCTGAGTTTTAGATGATTACACATTCATACGGCTACCAGGCTGAGCTCTAAACATTGCAAGGTGATGAATGCCCCTAGCTCCCACCTCCAACCTCTTCTGTTGCAAAATGCAGAAATAACAATTCTATTTAGCAACAACAAAAAAAAGCTTGAAGAAACTTTTTTTTACAATTGGGAAGGAATGGGAGAAGAAGGATCAAGTTGTATCCCGGGTTAATTGGTATGACAAAGAGGAGCACTCTCACAGTGTGCTGAAGACCTAGGTTCAAGACCCTTAACTGCTTCAAGCAGAGCTCTTCTCACTCAGACTTTCTACTTACAATGAATATATTAAACAGCTCATAGGCCAGGAGGAGAGAGAGACGAAAAGGCAGATGGGTGGATTCAGAGGCCCAGTGAAAGGGCACTTATTAGTTTTTTACCAATTCCATTGCAAAGGCTCCTTATTTCAAGCATGATGTTGTGCAACTGTGCAAGTACCACCATCCAGCCGCTGACATCTTGCTGACAGGTGGCTGAAGAGGGGTGGCATGTGCTATCGGGCCCAAAGAGCTGGCTTTTTGACATGATCGTGTTAAACTATTAACCTCATGGTGGTGTTACTGCTTGTAAGTGTCGTATGCGTCCAGTGAGAGTTGCAGCAGGTCCCAAAAAGTCTGACTCAAAAATATCAGACTACAGGTACTGGCACCACAGTACCACAGGCAATGTCCAGGAGAGCCTAGCTCCTGCTCCCACCTGTGCAGCCCATGGAGGGGACCACGGGAGGTGCATGCAGGGGCAGAGAGGTGGGGTCACGTGTCTCCTTCTTGTATTAACTCTCATTATCTGTGAGAGGGGAAGCATTAGGGAATGAGTGTAGAAGGCCAAGGCTTGACCTGTAGCTGCAGTAGCAAGATAACAGCATGAGAAATGGCAAGACATTACAGAGAGCAAAGAGGAGTGCAGCAGCTGGCCAGCCTTGACCGGTGACTGTACTAACAAGACAGCAACACGAGAAATGGCAGAAATGGGTAACATTAGGGATAGCAAAGTGGGGTCATAGCTTCACAGAGCTGCTGATGTGAGGCTGTAATTGCCCAGGCAATCGTGCCACACATACTAAATAAGGATGTAAAGATAGAATAAACAGGGGATGAGGTGTTTATTTGGGAAGGCAAGAGGATGTTAAAGTGCAAGAACTTGGGAAAAGAAAAAGAGGAAAAGGGAACTTCAGGGTTAGCAAACCATGTGATTTGGACTGTCCAGGGACTGTCAGGCAGCCTGGTACTTAATTATCCCAGTGTACCAGGACAATGAACCCCTTGTGACTGTAGATGTATCAGATGTACACCCCCGGGGGGGCATGCAGAGGGTGTGGGTTCTTTCCCTAGTGTCAACAAAGGCACACCTGGTAGGGATGGACTGGACTCCCTGATCACCTTCACTATGAGTGATGATAGATAACAGTGGAGGGGAGGGCATTTTCACATCCACAGAAAATTTACTGTTGACATAAGGAAATAAAATACAAATATGAAGAAAAGGGAAGGTAGAGATGTGGAAGACTTTATAAGTTTTAAGACTTATACACGTGACTACAAAGGGTATTGATCTAGCCATAATCCTCGGTAATAACCATAGAAACTAAAAGGAAGTAAGCTAAGCAAGTTTAAGTTAACAAATAAATAACAAAGATTAATTCTTAACAGGATTTCAATATTTCCCACTCTTCATCGTCACCTCTGAAATCCCAGGAAGATTCAAAAATCACTATAGAAGGTTAATATAGAATTGTATAATCAATCATTCTATGTCCATAATTGTCACCAAACACCCTTCAATTTCTCAAATATATTGCTGGTACCTGCAATGACAGTGTTTCCTGAAGAATCAGTGGTGTAGCAAAGCTCTTTTCTAAGCTAAAAAGTAATTTGCTCTCCTGTCCATTGTCTATGTATTATTTTTTCTCGACAGATTCTAAGAGTAGTCCATGTTAATGGCTAAGTGTCAAAGGAGAAAATATATTTATGACTTGTTTATTTACAGTCTGATCTATAGCAAAAAAAAAATAGGGAAAATATATATAGAGAGATATACGGACAGGGCAAAAAAGAAAAAAGTATACTGTTTTAGAAAGACTCAGAGACATCAAAGAAGTGCACTTTTACCAAGGTATTCTATAAAATAAAGAAACATCTTTTAATTTTATCTATTAAAATCCTAATGACATATTAGATGGAAGCTTGAAAACTTGATGCATATTCTAGGATCTCCAAAAATCAGTTAATTAACTTTCCTTACAACCAGAATATATATTCATGATGCTTTAAGGAAACAGTTCTAGCTCTGAAGACTCCTTTTCTTCAATGCAATACAGCAGGCCCAGAGCAGTATCAGACCTGTGCGTGTGAACAGCAATGTACAAATTTCCAAAGACAATTGTCAAAGAAGGACTGAATTACTCACAATGTAAGTTTATGTTGTTACCTGATGTGTTATATATGACTCAGTTTAAAAAAAATACGATTAACTTAACGCCTCAAGAAAAATACCCTACGCAGAAAGGAAGACCAGATAAATTGGGAGAGAATATGATAAAAGATCTAGTGGAGCCTTTGTGAGGGAAGCAGGGAAATGTCTGGCTGAAGGAAGAGGTAAGGATCAGGGGAGGAGCTGGAAGACAGAGTCAGGCTGCCTGGTAAAACAAGGTTAAATCCACTGGCAACAGTGAGTAAATCAAAAGACAAAAGTTAAATTAAATGGCAGGGTGAGTTAATGAAATGGCAGCAATGAATTAAAACCAGGCCAAAACCCAAAAGGCAGCAATGGAAAAGTTAATCAAATGGCAACAGTGAGGTGAAAAGTGGCAGAGTTAATTAATGGCACCACAACTCAGACAGATAGTCAAATGGCAGGAAAAGATTAAAAACTGGCAAAGCTTATCAGCAGCAGATGACATGTCGACTGTGTGGAGAATCCAGAAGATGGCTTTTGTACAAATGCTGCAATATCCTTTTGCAGGAGGCTAAGAAGGGTCTTTCCTGGAGCCCAGAACAGCTTGGAGGAGCCAGAGACAGCTGCAGCTCTGCACCTGCTTGGACCGGGCACCGCAGCCCGCCCGGGAGACGCAGCACAAACAGAGCTCTGCTGTGGGGCCTTGGCGCTTATTGCTCCAGGGGACAGGACTGGCAAGAGGGTGCACTCAGTCTCCTGGGCATCGTTTTAGAAGGGACTGTAGTGCTGCAAGCGAGATCTGACTCAGCCTACTTCATAAAGGTAGGCTGTGCTTATTTATACAGCACTTTATTGCTAACAGGAAAACAACCATGAGTCTTCATAGGGTATGCAACTACCAGGGTCGTATCTGCTTCCAGATTAGACTGATGTGCTCCACACACTAACTGCACAGACCACTGTAAAAATATGCAAACAGCAATTAAAGAGAGGTTTAATTAACTATTTATATATTCATTCATTAATTCTGTGGCCTACATAGGACTAAACAGCACCTCAGTGTGGCCTCTTCCATATTTTGGTTGTAGCTACTGTGTTCATAAAATATCCAGACAACTCTCTAGGGGAGGAAAAATAGCACCAAATAGCATTTCTGATTTGGAAACAAGTTCTTTGAAAATCAATGACATATTCCTTATTTTTCCCCTATTTTTTAATCTGGTTACTAATGTATAGCCTTCGCATCTAGCCTGTGAGAACTGAATTTCTATAAGAGCCATTGGTGAAAAATTTTGAAAGCCTGTTGAAAAGCCAAGTACACTAAAGCTACTGTTTCGTTCCTATCACCATGCTTTTTGACTACGGTAAAAACCATTAAGGGACTTGCAAGCAGTGACTTTACAAAAACCACATTTGTTGTACCCAGACTGTTGAATTATTTATATTTTCATTCATTGTTTTTTATAGTTTCCACCAACTTGCTTTAAACCATGACAGCTGCAAAAGCAAAGCCAACAGAGCTATAGTACACTAACAGTGGGTTGCAGTCAAGCAGAATATTATTACTCATCTCATGTTCTCCAACCTTTGTACCAAAAAGTGAGACAAAACATAGGATGATTTTTTTGAAGAAGAAAACTCTAACTAATATATCAGCAAAATGTATTAACTGTCATTCTCTGTGACTAAATACGGGCTTCCTACACACCAAGAACTGCAGAAAGCCCAAGTTATAGAGGTGAAAAAAAGTGGGGAAAAAAGATCTGGATTTTTTGACTAGTGACGTCCCATGATGAATGGCTTGTTCAACTGCTAATGAAGATTATCAGCTCCTTCTGTGGAGAAATAAACCTACCAAAACCAGACACAAAAATAGATATATTGTACAGCTAAACATAAAGGAGAGCATTTCTAGTAAAATGAACCTCTGAGACCAACACCTCCATTGCAGATTGTGCCCTTCAGTACTTCCTATTCAAGAGTGTGAACCTTGTCTATAAAACCATCAGTCAATCAGTGCTTTGATACACGCACTGCAGTGACCTTGTATATATTGAAGAAGCATGTACTCATGTACCGCAAAGAGGCTTAATAAAATATAGTCTAATTATAATGAACATTGATGCAAGCTATCCTCATTCAAGGTGATAAGTTTGAGAAGTGAATGATTAGAGGAGACTGGAGTGGACAAGTGTCAGGGTCTGATCAACTTCAGAACAGACAGTAAAGACATACCTGTTAACTCTATACCAGAAAGGCTTCAGAAAACAATAGCAAAGCTTACCAGGTCATAATGATAACAGAGATGAAACAGTTTAAAAGAAGCATGATAATCATGTGTCTAACTTGCTTTTTCCAGGATTCAGGACATTATTGAACCACTGCTGTGTCAACAAGAATCTTTACATTAAATCTTGTTCCGAGATTAAGGGATGACAGTGCTTTCAAGTTACAAGTTCATACAGACAATTATATTTGTATGACAGCTTGAACTCCCTATCCTTTAACTTAATTAAATAAAAAAATAAATAAGTCTTAAAATGTTACAGTGTAGGCCAGCTGTAAAATTAAAGCAAACAAAAATTATTAGCTGCACGTAATTATGACTAGCATATCCTAAAGACACCACAAAGACAAGCAAGTATGTATTATTTCTTTTTTAAATGTCTGTAACTTTAAAAAGAAAGGCATAAATTAACAGATTAGATTGTAGAAATAGTAGGGGTTTTTTAACATAAGACATTTCAGCTGTATTTTCTAGCTAAAAAAAAAAAAAATCAGAGCTATTCTTCTTAAGCATTTGTTTACACACAAGCAAAAAAACTGGCATTTTGATTAAGTAAAATATCTGTAAAAAATATCTGTATAATTAAAGTATCTATTATTTTCTTAAAAACTACATGTGTCTGCTGTAATACTAATTGCTGCTCATTGAGCAAGAAGGAAAATCCCTTAGACATTCCTGACAACTGTGCTCAAACTATTATGCTAATAAAAATAAGACCTACGCTTACAAGGTGTGACTACATCGCTTCTAGTTTTGTGCCAATGAAAATAAACTTGAAGCTATTTTTTCAACATTCAGAAGCTTGAAGCAAGAGAAGAGGACTTGCTCACCTGGGTGCAGATGCTCTGGTGGAGCAAACTGCCATAGCTACCCAACTGCATGATAACAATTTCAACAGCTGAGGACACATCCCTTAGAGGTAAATACTGGAAAATGCTAAGACAGTTTTGAAGACATAGCTTTCCCATGACATTTCACCATATTTGCATTAAGACAACACTTCAAATCTTAGCAATGTTTCTTTTCAAAGTAACTGCTGTATGCAAAAGCCACATGTAAATGAAGTAACATCTACTTTTTGGCTGAGGCTTGAGATCCACCACCTCTATTGGAAACTGAGAATGAAAATAAACTGTTCTGAGTAGCTTAACCATTGCATATCATCTAGAGCCCTTCTGTTTTCTGCAGTGTTCACTATTGTTTTGAGCAAATTTATATTACATCATAGATTGCATCTGAACCTCTGGGTATTCTTTATCCAAAGTGCCTGCCAGAGGGACTCCTGTGTGTAATGTATGGATGCAACGGGAAAACTGGAAGTCCATTTGTCGTGGGTTTTGAGGGCTCAAAGGCAAAAAGTAGGAAGGGAGATGGAAAGACCTAAAGCTTAGCCAAGACCTACTATTTAAGTAAACCAACATAAATGCGATGAAAGTGTTTGGACATGATCATAGGAGCCACTCCACATGCAGACTTCAGAGCAGCAGACACTAAAGCAATGACAGAGAGTTAAGCTTAGTCTGATAATGGCAACCTCTTCTAGCAAGAAAGTCACAAGGAAAAAACCCACAGCATGAGGCTGAAGAAGACAAAGTGGATACGTGTTTTACATTTACTGCATTTTCTCAGTCCCAAATTCAATATTTTTAGTGTACCAATAAAGACTCACCTTACCTGCACACATTTACTATAAAACTTGTTGTATATGCTGATGTTTATGAGTATAATGTATTTAAAAGCTCCACAAAAAGTCTGTCTCACTTCTGTTTGCTTTATACTACTCCAAGTAATAAAAATATTATTGCATCTATAATACTATGTGAGATATCAGCAGGGTGATCTTTTCTTTAAAAAAAATTATATTTATATTCAGTATTCTTTTGTGTCCCATATGCCTCTACACAATAAACTAATAAATGTTTTGCTCAAGCTCAAAGCCTGATTGGCTTTAAGAGAAAATAATGAGATGTGCCAGCTCGTGTTTCTGAAAGTCAAAATTAGATTTTATGTGGGCATGCTCTTTGTTTTGAAGTCTAATATACTAACTGCACTAAGGAGAAAATAAAGTCAGCCATGGACTTGTGTCAAAAGGTGGTGGCTCTCTGAACTGTTAATGAGTGCCTGTAACTTGTAGTATTAATTTTTATTACAGTAAGTCTTTTTAGACATAGGTTTCATTAGCCTTGATTGTTTCAGCTTTTTGGGGGGTGGGTTTGTCCTATTCTTTCCTTCGACACAGCACCTTGAAAATGCGTTACATTGATGTTTCTCATATAAACTCATGAAGTGAACAATACAGTGAAATCAGTTTTCAGTACGATGATGACACTTAAACTCCAGTCTTGAACATTCAAACTTCCCGCATAGTATACTCACAAGCCTGAGTTTATAATACATGGATTTTCATCTTGCCGTTAACTACAACAGCTTGGTTTCATTTATGCTAATGCAAGCTGGACATAACCCTTAAATGATTATTTTCACTTTCTTGTCTGTGAAATTGAGATGACACCCACCTACTTTATATGCTTACTTGGAGAATGGAATAATCAAAACTTATCAGCACATTTGAAATGCTGAGAGTTTTCAATACATTTTTCCTATATATTATTTTTCATATACAAGAGGAGTAGGGCCAGAGTGTGGCATGAACACATAATAAAACATTCTTTTTTTTTCCTCATTTTGCCTCTTCTAAAATTCTTCAGAAAAGAGAAAGAAAAACCTATGTAACACTTAGTACATTGAAAGAAAATGCTGTTTAGTGTCACTTAATAAAAAATATGGAATATCTTCATAATTATATTATCTACATAAACTATGTCTACAATTGCACCTTAGAAGAATGATAGTACTAATGATAGAACGATGAACTAGTACTTAACGCTATTTTTCCACATTATATGTGACTACTTCTTTCTTTCCTTCTTCAGAACAAATCTAAAACTCCTCAAGTACAAATCATCAAAAAACAAACCCAAAGAGAGAATATGACTAGGAAAGACTGATGGTCGAAAGTTTCTAGCATGACTTGCCACAAAGAAACATGGGATTTCTAGGATGTGTGAATTCTACTTGTTACAGAAAAAATATGTGGGGCAGTATATACAGGGTACTTTGGTCAGAGAAACCTCCATGTTTCATTGTGTTAGTTGGCAGCCTGCAGCTGATGTAGCCATATCTCTCTCTATTGTTGTTCTACTGCAGATAAATAAATTATCATTGCAGCACAGTCATGTACCCTTAACACTAGTTACAGAATCTGTCTTTTTTTGGTTCAATGAATATTTAGTTATACATAATACATGAGTAGAATTATAGGAGAGGAAAACACACAGAGATGCATAATAAGAAAATACACAAGCATGCAAAAATGACTAAAGGACTACTGTATACGCCTGCACCCTTTTCGCATCACACTAGAGAAGAACACAGCTAACAGAGGCAGCCCACAGCTGCTGATGCTTGTGCAGCAGTTTCGGAGCCCCTTTTCTAGACCTCCTGGGAACAACTGCTGGGATTTTTGGGGGACTCTGGTAACACTTCAAGATCTCCAAGGTGCCTCACAGGACGCTGTGACCACTGGTGAGTTCCAGCAGCAGATGAGACTGCTGAAGACTGTGTGCTCAGCAATGCTGGTGGTGTCCTGCAGGGCATGGTCCCTAACAGGCCTTGGAGCAGCAACTGCCCCCACTGACCCAGATAGATACCCAGCATGCCAAAGACCTTGGCTCAGCTGAGCTCCAGAGGAAGGATGCAGTTCTCCAGGTTTAGGACTGGAGGAAGTGCATGGGATATATCTGCAATGAATCCAGCAAATGGTCACTAAAATGATTAAGAAATCGGAACATCTGATATTCAAGGGGAGGCTTGGACATTTGGAACTGTTCACCCTGGAGCATAACAGTACTCAAGGGAGATTTTATCAGTGTGAGGGTGGTCAAATACTAGAACGGGTTTCCCAGAGATGTTGTTGAGTCTCCAGGGATGGATTGGCAGTGTGCTTTAGCTGATCCTGCTCTAAGCAGGGGCTTGGACCAGGTGATCTCCAGTGGTACCTTCCTGCCTCAGCTACTCTGATTGTAAGAGAATTTTAAAGTTTCCATTTTGGTCAGCTCTAGCACCCATATGAAACTCCTATTGCCATCAATCATAGTGATTATTTGTGTTTCTCTTCAAACCTGAAAGTACAAAAATATGAAATTAATTTTGTAATAATGAGAAATCTATGTGAAAGCCATCCAGAGTGGTACTTTCATGGAATTATACTAATCTGTATGGCATAAGGTGTAGGATAAGGGTTTTTGAAATCAAAGGCCTGCTTAGCTCGTGTTGGGCCTGAGTTTATTTCAGTAACATCCATACTGTCTGTCTGAGGTAGGTCCTGGAGCAAACGACCTGTTAACTTTGCCCAGGTTTCCTCTAGGAGGTAGGTAATTTGTTCCAGAAATAAGCCCTGTAGTGAGTAAGTGTGAATGAAGCACAGATGATGTGGGAAACGAGAACCTCAACAGAAATACAGAACAAGGCAAATTGACAATATGGATATACTCTCTCATAGAGAGTAGATTGCTGAAATGGGTGTACAGAGACAGTTAAGCCACTTACATTTCACATGGTCCAAAAAGGCTTACATATGCCAGTATGGTTACAGACGGTTCAAGCTACTTTGGGGAAGATTTGACGGATGAAGTTCTGTCCATCACTTGTAGCATAACTAAACTGCTGTAAATACCAGTGGCTACCCCTCTGGGACTCACAGATTAGAAACAAAGCACAGCAACCTAAATCCATGCCAGGAAGGAAGCGCCTTTGCTGTATTAGATATTCTGGCATAGCCAACACCAGGGTACTGTTCACACAGTGAGCTGTAGTACAGAGATTTCTTGGCAAGAAATAAATGAAGAGTGTGATCAGTTAGAGGCACAGAAGCAGAACAGATCATAGCTCAGCTTGAGTCTTTAGGGGAAGCTGGTTACCTAAGATGTCAAGTAGGCAAACAGTTCAAACCGGTGAAGGCAAGAACAACTGTGTAAAAATAAAAAAGGCGCTGTTATTATCATTTTAACAGTCATGAATTCAAATCTGACACCTTTTTAATATAGCCTAATATATTACTTTCTGTATTACATAGATAATGTCCTTACCACATTTTGAAACATCAAACGATATTTTTTTTATGTTAATCAGGTAACACAGATCACAATATAACTGTTTTAGGAGTTAATCTACAAATATATTCAGCAACTCTCAGCCACAAAAGTCTATGATTCAGCACTGTTTGGACTGTAAATTCCTACGTTGTGCTATTTCACATCTCTTCTGAAGTGTGCCCTTGCCCACACCGTCACACAGAAAACACACTGATTCTTTAGCCCTCCTCTCAGCTGCCTTCCTTGGTAGTTCATGGGTTTACTACAGGATATCCTCCTCTTCCCCTCTCATTTCTCCTTATTCTTCATTTTAGCTTTTTTCCTCTGAAATTGTTGATCGTCTTCCATTTAATCCATTTAGGTTTTTTTTCAACTTCACTGTCTACCATTAACCCAGCTTCACGTATTTCTTTGTCTTTCTAGATCATGTCCCTTATCATTATTCAGTCTTTTGCTTTTTTGCCACTTTTGTGTCTTCGCTTATTTCTCCATCACTTTCTAGTTTACATCCAGATTACAGCAGTTTTAACTTTGAATTGGCTACTTTCATTGAAACTGTCCTTTTAGATTATTGTAATGTATTTCATTCTTTTCTAGTCAGAGTCTGATTTTCCTCCATGGTAGTATTATGTTTACCAAGAGCAAAGGGCAGTTAAATATCACAATGTCTAATGTGGCTGCTGCAGAGAAATAAACTATTGAGTATGTTGTTCACATAATGCCGTGTCTTCCATGAGCTCATCCAGTGAAAACTGGCTCAGTCTGGACTTTAGAATCTACTTTAATATTACTCAAGGGATTTTTATTAGTAGCTCAAATTACTGGTAAGCAAAATCCTGAGAGATTTCTTTCAAGAAAATGGACATGTATAGGTACATACCTTAGTAATTAAATGTTCATCACAATTTCTATTATAAATCTAGATTCTTGGCAATATATTCTACTTGCTTAAAATTATATAAAGAAATGTGCACAATTTATATTACTTTTAATATACACAATTAAGCTCTGCTTGAGGTCAAGTGGAAATCTTTATATATTTTTGCTCTTTTAAAAAATTTTACTTTTGATACAGAGTTTAGAAAATCAAAGATCTATATTATCAAAACGAACACTTAAAATTAGCAATAAATTGTTTTTCATAGTCTGATAAAACAAATAGTTATAAATTAGCAGCATAACTTTTTACATTTTACCTTCAATAAATAATTTTGCCAATCAAAATGAAAAAAAAGATTTTCACAAGTAGGGCTAACACAAGATACTATGTGTTTTAATATTTATCTTTACTGATGGAAATCAGTAAGACCATTTGATAGATGATGAGAAAATGTGAACTTGAGTTCAAACAAAACCAGCAAACCTTGCCCCTGAAGAGAGGGAAAAAAAAAAAAGAAATTACGTATTTTGATTGTGCCATGAACACATCCAGCTTCATACATATGGGGGAGAGCTTACTCTTGATTCTGAAGGTTTACCAAAAGAGTCATTAGAATACCATTAATGTGATTAGTAGGAGACTATTGACTGTAGTGAAGCCTTCAGTGATCGCTTACTGCTTCCCTATTAGGAACAATAACTATAATTGATAGTCCCTATTCTGTTGAACCATCTGTTTTTATATTTAATTTATAATAAAGTTGTGTTGTGATCTGCCTTCCCCTGGCAGGTGTTAAGAGTAGTTCCTGAAATTTAGATGGCAAAATATAATCTACAGTCACTGAAAATGTACTGAAAACTTTAAGAAGTTCAGTTTACAAGAGGATGTGTCTGTCTCAGATACTAGTGATATCACTACAAAAATCAATCTTAATTAATGCCATGTTACTTTGTTCACTGTATTCCTGAATATTTTTGTTCATTCCTATGCATGCTAATTTACACAAGCCCTTCACAGAAGATTGTGAGAGTTTAAGAGGGCAGCACTGAGACAATCAAACAATAATCTCAGTATTTTTTTTAATGTTTTGTCAAAGACATCATCATCCTTATCTTTACCATTTTCCCTTATTTTTTCGACACTATGTGTGCAGTTCATTACTTTTATGATTTGTGTCACACTCTGATTGTTATTCAGTCTTTGACGTTTTTGCTATATGAATTTAGATAACCATCCTACTGTTTCAGACTTATCCAGTTTTGCCTTCTGAAATTCTTGTATCACGGTTGCATTAACAACGTAATTAAGTAACATGTCAACATGTTGGCCCTTATGCATTATTCATCATTTGTCAAGCTATGATCCATCATAATGGCCTAGTGGGAGCTTTAAAACCACATCATTTGATCAGCTTAATCAATTTGCTGCTGTAGATTAATGTTGGTATGTTAGTGAAAAGCATGCAATTGAAAAGTATATCAAGTTTTATTCAGAATTCTATGTTATTATACATTTGCATATGGATTGATATACTTATGCATGTATATGTGTATAATTATCTGCACATCCACAGCAGGAATCAAGTAGGACTTTTGAAAATTTAGCAGTACTGATTCGGGAGGAAAAAGAGAAACATCAGAGTATGTCCTAGTTTCACACCAATTTCCCTTTGCCTAACATGGCAGGATCCATTTCTGAAGCGTTACTATAGTGTATCATCCTATTCTGGCATATTTTGACTATTACTTCTGTGTAATTCTCAGGTACCACCATGGAGTGCACACATATCATTGGCACAGCTGGTGTGTGGCAAGATGAATATTCAGTGCTGCTAGTGTACAAGGAATAGCATATTGACATTGCTATATTGCTAATCTTAATAAAGAAGGCTAAAAAGACAATTGCTTAAAGTATTTCTGTAACAATCTGATGTCAGCAATATGAAATTACCAGTTCTATGAGTTCCCTCTATATAATGTGAAGCTATAAAATCCTCTTTAAGAGAATAATCTGAGATATCTTTCTTGAATTTTTTTCCTCCTAATCTTCGGCACTTTATCTCTTGTGCTCCTTGTAGGGTTAGTACTTTGTAGAGAGTTCCATCTTTTGTTTCCAGTATTTGGTGTGACATGTTTAAAACTTACAGAACGACGTAGCCTGCAGTAAAGACATGCATTCGATAGGTGAGAGCTTATTAGGGTCTCTAGAATACAGATTTGCACATTGCTGAGGCTTTAAACTCATTTGTTCTGAACAGTGTTCATCCTGATCTGCTCAAAGTCAGGATAAATGGAATTAGTTAACAAATTGCATTTTAAAGTGAAAGGAAAATAACTTCTGTGAGATCACGTAACAACATATACAGCAATAGAAATACATATCTATTTTCCCATGAAAATGCTATATATGTAGTGCTACCTGGGTAAAGGAAGGGCAAATGGGTACTTTACTGCATTTAGTATTGTAAAAAACAGGACTCTTCATTAATATGAAAATACTGAAAATAGTTACCTCCTTGAAATAACACCCACAGCAGTCGCCTGACAAGTTGAGCAGAGTGTTCCCAGAAAAACAAACCCAAAACCTTCTTCCATGACATCCCCTACAGCATCCTTGTGTATGTCTGTGTGATTGAACATGACAGTTATCTTATATACAAATTGTTCTAGACACACACCTGATGGTGTTGGCAGTATGCAGTGAAGAAAGATGACCAGCAAATGTCTCCAGAGAACTGGAGGGATATCATTCTAAACTCTGTGAACAATGCAAGGTCCTTATAATTATGAGAGCACAAATGAAGAGTAAGATTAACTACCTGGTGTGAGCCAGGTGTATACAAGTAAAACTAATTAAACCTTTTTTTTTTTTTTTTTCTTTTTTCACAGAAGATAAGAGCCAGAGAAAATTCCTTCTTTGTACTCAAGTGGAGAATTCAAAATGCTACGGTTATCCTCTGGATGTGTGTGTGCATAATTTGAGAAGAAGAGGGCTTGCGGACAAGGTTTACGCTACTTTTGAAAAACATACAGAACACTTGATGGTATATTTTTGGTGACTTGAAGATCTAGGTGGTCCTTGGATAGAATACTTCATGATGAATTGTCCATTTTGACCTAAAGGTCCTACCAAGAGCTCTCTTAAGACCTGAGCCGTTCAAAGAGACAAGAGAAAAAAGAGAGGAAAATTAATAGCTCAGTAAAGTCCTCTTGAACCATATTTGAAACGGAACTAAGGATATGTTCTGCAAATGTACCATAGATAAGCACTCAGATCAGCAGGTACCAATTAATGAAGAAAAGCAGAAACTGTGTCTGATCTTTGCCCAAGAGTTCTGCTTGCCCTTGCACTCCCTTTTATGCCCATGCGTTAGTTTTCACTAATTGCTCAATCAATTGCTACTGCTCATTAACAACTCTTCTGGCTATTGGTATAACAATGAAGGTATTACACTGAGCTGTAAGCTCATTTTTTTGACATAAATGTACATAGGGAGAAAATGGCAAGTGTTTAACACAATCTTGTAATAGAAGCAAGCTAAGGTCACATTACTTCCTCTCCCTTTAAAATATGCAATGAAAGAGTTTGGATTACAGTTATCTAAATTACCTTAATTCTACAGTTTTGCAGCTTCAAAATGCTTTGTCTCCCTACTCAGTCTGTAAAACATACGTATATGTACACACATATATACATATACACTTGTGCATATATACGTGTAATAATTCACATCAGAATGTTTCACAAAATACTCAAACATACTAATTGGCTCATAATCATTCCCTCCTCTTCGCATTTGAAATAATTAGAGATTTCATGTTTTGATCACCGTGAGGTGCTAATGACTTTTTAAAAATAACATTTGTAACCAACAGAGTTAATCATATGGTACAGCCTGGTTTTATAAAATTAAACGAAAATGCTTAATAAACCTATATATTTAATACTGTATTCCCCTAAAAAAATGAGGAATAAGAGAAAATAGAATATTCACGTCAGAAGAGGAAACAGCCAGGAGAGTAGAAGAGTAATTACGTACTCACAAAGAGCATTATGGGTTTACTGCATGGCCCCATATACCAATCTCTCAAACAAAATTTGTTCTATTTATGCTGTATTGATAATTCCTTGTTTGTTTGTGTTTTTTTTTTTTACTGTAACCTTTTTATAGCTTTATCTAATCATCTTTACTAGTCATTAATATTCTTCACCATGTTGCTTCTAAAATGAGATTTTAAGCTCCTTGGGGAAAGATCACAAACTTTATTTTTTCTGTGTAAAGCATCTAATAATCTTCTGTCCACTATAAGTTAGTGGATAAAATATGGTTCTCTAAACATCTTTATTCCACAGAACAGACACTTGTTAATTCACCACACATTAAACAAAATTAATTTCACAATTTAACATCAACATCTCAATAAAATCTGTTACCCACAGATTTCTAGTAGTCAAATGCAATTTACTCTAAATGTTCTTCAAAAAGAGTAAAAAACCTCAGAATATTTGAGTGCTATTGAGTCCTAATGAATATGAACACAGGTAACTAACCACTATATTTTCAGACTACCTGGCATAATTTCTGGAAATCCAAGGAATAAACAGCTTATTCAAGAGTCCAAGGTGCCCAGGTCCAAGTTGAGCTTAATGCTTATTTCTTATTTCTTATCTTAATGCTTACCTTATTTCTTCCTACCCTTCCACAATTTTCTTATTTTAGCCTTCACAGACTCTTGCTAATGCCTTCTGTTTTATAGGTTATGAAATGTCTAAAAATACTTTCCTTTTCCAAATTTCATATTTTGCATCAAAGCTTTATTCTGCATAATTTCTTCTCTCTTGTGCTGACTAACAAACTCTCTCTACTTTTCCTAGTCAGAATTACTATCCTAGAGCCAATGTTTAGTTTATATTATGAACTCTTTGAACTAGAAAGAAACTCAGTCTTTTAGGTGTCATGGTGACTTGCAGTAGCAGTAGTACAATGTCCACTGACAGCCTAGGACATAAGAAATGTAAGGCATGCAGGGAGAAGCAGTAAGATGCCCTGCAGTCACAGAGAGTTCATTTCTGCCATCCTAGCTATCACTGCACAGAACTAACCCTTCAGGTTTATGCAATGGAAAAATAAGAAACTACTCTCCCTGCAGCCATACATACACAACTGCTTTCTTAACGGCATGCTACAAACAGCTGTGTCTAAGGAACATGTTCAGTAAAGTAACAACGTATAATAACTGGAAATAATGTTTCATGTATTTATTTAGTCTCATGATACAATATTTTAAACACTCCTGAATTTTTCAAAATCATATGTCACTACACCTTTCAAGTGGGAGATTTTCAAAATGGTACCTAAATCAGCACTTCAAATTTAGTAAGTATTTATTCTAATTTAAATGAAAAATATAAAAATAAAATTCTCACTGTGTTCTATTTCCTACCTACCTGAACATGCTGTAAAGCATAAGGAGTAAGTGTTAGTTAACCATTTTCTACTTTTACAGCACTGTTTACCTGAGACATTCAATGTATTATCATTAATCATTCAATAGCAAAACAGAAGCGGGTAACGATTAAAACTAACTACACAAATTAAACCTACCATTTCTAGTTTTTAAATAACAGTTAATGTGACGATTAAAAAATAGGAGAGGTTTTTATAAAGAAATAATATTTAATATCAGCCTAGGCCAAAAAAAATACCTGCTTCATTTTTTCCAATTAAACCAATAATAAATCTTTCCTGTAAACCCTACATAATTATTTTGATACACATTTACAGAAAATAAAAACATTAATCTCTGGCAATACTTTTGACAAAGAAAATACGTAATGTTCATTTTATGTAAGTATGTGAATAGTTTAATATAGAGCACTAGTATTTAGCTATTAACTGTTGCCTTTGTCTGTTATTTGTAGTATGGAAATTTGGTTATATGCATGTAATGATTTTAAGTACACAGTAAAAAAAGGTGTAAAAAATCAGTGCTTCTCAATGCTCCAATATTAAAAAAATCTCCACAACCAAAACCACCAACCCTCCCCCCTCTCCCCCTGCCATTAAGTATCTGTAATGGGGAAATTCATACTGCAGCTTTTTCTGAAGAACAAGCATTTAAATAGCATGCAACAAGAAATGAGCCTGAAGAGTTTATTTCCCAATAGGCTGGAAAGCCTGCATAACAGAGCCTCCTTCCAGTAGCTGCATATCTCCTTTGTGCTGGGGAGCTCAGCACTGGACCCAGCACTCCAGATGTCTCTTACCAGTTCTCAGCAGAGGGGAAGGGTCACCTCCCTCGATATGCCGGCAACGCTACTCCTAATGCAGCCCAGCATACTCTTCATATCAGATAATGCTGACCATTGTCTAGAAAAAACAGTCATCAACAACTAGATAGCATTGTGCATTTATAAATAAAGGTTGGCACAATAGGAAAAAAAATACAGGAAACTAATACAAATCTTGTGCAAAATGTTTTTATGCCCTTTTCTACCTAGACATTATATTGAATGAATATTGATGGCTGTGATGATTTTGACACTGCAGGCAGCTCAGGGAATGAAGATGTTTTTGAAATAGAGGATAAACATACTTTTTTACAAATGTGAGAAAATCCCTTCAGATGCCAAGAAATTGTAAAACATTGAAGAAACTGATATAAAACTTACACCAACATATTGGTCTCTCTCCGCAGAAACACCGATTTGCAAGGAAGGTATTAACATATCACTGTAATAGTCTGCGTGCATTGCAAAAAACAACTCCTTGGTTCCCTGAACATCAGTTCACAAAAAAGTAGCCTTCCGTTTTCTGCTTCTCTTATCAATTATTGTACTGGTCTTTTTAATTTAGTTTCAATAAACATACAAACATAACTACAGTGCTAAGACTGCTGTTGGGACAGACTTGAAAAGTGGACTTATCTACAAGTCACAGAAGTCCCTAAAGCTCTCACAGGTTTAGTGATTTGCTTTTGTTGCTCGTCCTCAGTGCGTTCCTTCCCACTCCTATGCCTTGGCTTCCCAATTATTATTACAAAAGTTTCGTCCAGAGACTATAGAAATTAAGAGCAGGTTCTGTGTCATAAAGTGGACAACTGGGGAGAACACTGCGCTAGTGCCAAGTACTAATGGCAATAAGTACAGCAGAGTGGTATCAGTGTGGAGCTAATTATCTCTGCTGGGACACCCAGCTAATTAGCATAACTGTCAGGCCATAGTACTGTATTTGTACAGATTTACAAATTAAGCCACTGTGCCTGTCCAGAACCTCACTTTCTTGGACCTTTGTGGGAGGACCACAGAGCATCATGCTGAGCTGGAAAGGTGTGCCTTGAAGCTCCTTAATGGTTCACCAATGCTTTGAGAAAATCAGAAGGAAGATGCTTTACTGTCACAATGGATTATTACAATTTATTTTTGAACTTAAGAAGGAGCTTTTCACATCTTATTCTTGCAATTTCAATTAGCTCAGATTATATCTTTATTAACAAAGGTCTGGACGTCTCTTTCAGATGCAGCATGCCCTGACTGAGTACTGAAGCTTTAGATAAGAGATTTTCCATATTTTTAAAAAGAAAATTTATTTCAGCTCCACCTATCCATATGTGTGAGTTTAAAACTACTAGGCTGAAATTTCATTAGAACAATTTGCTTGAAAATTGGAAAAAAATTGCTCTACAGACTTCAGCTTTATCAGTCTGTGTTAAGGGTTCAGTTTTATGAAGCCAAATAAATGGCTGTGCAGTGGTAGTTGGCAGAACAAATCCTCTGTGCCCTTCAGACCTTTGAGATTAATGTTTTGACAAAGGATTCACTGCCAAAAAATATATGCAAAAATATGCCAGGCATAAGCAAAATGAAACACTAAATACTATTAAGTTCTGGGTTAGTAGCCCTGTCCTTGAAACAGACACAAGCATGACAAATTTGAGGACCAGCATTATTATATGTCAGATAATCAAAGTTTTTTTTTTGACTCTGGCTTCATTTTTCATTGCAAGTATATAGCTGGGCCAGTTGTCTTCCCTGTTTGTGCTAGTTACTGTCATTCTGCTAGTTGTTTCAATTTTTATGACATCCATAAGTTTGAATTCAATCTCTTTTCCATATGTTCTTTCCTATCAGCTGACATATGCAGAAAAGGAAAGATCATCATACAAAGAGTTTAAGTTATTTGTAAGTAAAATACTTAGTTTGAGCTACCATTTTCATTTTAATATAAACCTTGTGACTTGGAGCATCTATTACGGCAACAACACAGACCCATGAAACTGGTTTGTTTTCACAGATAGCTTATTTTAAAATGTAATATGCACTAGGTTTGTTATTTATAGCGATTGCTGTGATTTGTGACTTAATGAAGGTAACTCCAAAAGTTGAAGCAGACACTGTGTGATTTATAGTGAATTATGTCAACGTATTAGCACAAAAAGAGGTGCTATCCGGCTTCGTGACATATGAAATGAGATTCTCATTTTTTCACTCTTACCAGTTTAGATCTTCAGTATTTTTTATGTCATGTATGTTTTAAGTATCTCACATTTACATGTGATACTTAAAAAAAAAGTGTAAGTAAGTGGCTAATTGACGATATGGGATTTTCTGAAATTATTTTCCCAAGTAATTTTAAAATAACAACTCTATGGACAAGGTGTCAGTCATATTTTTAAGCCAATTGGCCTAATAATTAAAAATATTTTAGATACATACCAGGCCACTAAACATGAACTCAGAAGGAAAAGAAACTTGTTTACACCAGAAAGTCCTTTGAAAGGTTTTGAAAGTACTTTTATGTGGTGTGAACTATTCTTATCATCATATTCACTGCTATTGTTCATTAGCCTTTTAACAGCAATCATATCTATCTGAGAAAGTTCAATCTTGCAGTCAGATAGCTTTTTCTGTTTCTATCGTGCTTTCTGGTATTGTACCCAAGGTGAGTTTTCCCATTTCTCATAATCTACCGCATGCTTCACCATCCTAATCCCAGCAATGTGTTGCTTACAAATGGAGAGAACTCATCTAAACTAAGCCAGCTCTTAGGAGCTCATTCATTCTTTTTGTTTTATTTACTGTAAATGAGTTGTACTTTTAAAAGATTCTATGATTCTATGATTTCCTAATGAGCACTGAACTGGAGACTCAGTATTTTGGTATGTAAAAGAAGATAAGGCTCTTTCTACCTAAATTTAATCAAATAGGTAGCAGCCATAAGACATTGCATATTATTGCTTAATTGCCTGGCTGATTACCTGCTCATTATTTGCCTAAATGCTTATTTTCCATATTTCTCATTAACTGCATAGTTGCTAAATTGTCATATGGCTTATACTTTACTGACCTACTGCCCTTTCATTGGAACCTGTACACTTGTACCTCTATAATGAATTTTTTTGTTGCCTTCATTGTTCTTCCCATATCAATAGAAATCCTTAATTTTACTATTTTCCTATTCCTTTCGTTTCTCTCCAAACACTGCTTCCACTTTTCTTGTCCTTTTTCTGTATTGCTATTTCCATTTGATAGAATTTAATTCAATTATGATTCCTTCTACACAAGTTTTTTCTTTCCCCAATATTTTGCTCTCCTCTGTGTAGACCAATAGGCCTGAAATAAGCTGCCCTAAGTTAAAAGGCTATATTAGGCTGATTTAAAAACAGCTTTAAGAGTCCTTAGCTAGCTAATGTAAGAGTCAAGTAAGCTAATGTTAACTGCATAATTTATAACAAAATCAGAGTAAGGGATCCTTAGGGCTCAAGCGAAAGTCATGGTTAGCATAACAAGAAGCTGGGAGATTCTAGACATGACGTCAGTAGCAGCCCATACAATCTGTGCTGTGATAGTGTTTTCTATTCTTCGTAGCGCTAGAGATTAATGTATAGACGGGTAGAGCCAAGTGCTGGCTTTAACAGGTGTAGGCAACCTGCTGTATTTTCTACCTCCCCGGCAAATCCTACCAATTCTAAATAGACAACAAATTAAAATAAAATACTTTTATCATGTTCTAGAAGGCAGGCAGGTAGTCTCTAAAATAGCTTATGTATGCAAAACTGTTTATAGAGTGTCAGAAAACCTGCCATGAAACAGTTAAACAGATGTCCTGGGAGCAGAAAATACTCAGTTTGAGCAAGCACTGAATCCCATACAAACTAAGCCTCACAGTTCAATATGCATGCTACTATTTCTCTTGTTGTAGATGCTATGCATGTGACTAATTTCGTCACATCTTTTCTTTGAACAGGCAGGTAGGCAAACATAACTCAATCTAACATAAAGTCTGCTTCAGTCTTGTTCTATGATTTTTATTTTTTTTTCTAATGAATTCTTTTTAGAGAAATCATCGCACTTCAGAAGTTCCAAAATACATTGCCAACTGAAGATTGAAGTAGTGGTAGCAAGTTACACAGGTGGAATACAACCACTCCAATTTTCCTTTGTTTACAAAATCGCATTAGCCATCATTTCATCCCCCATATCTTGTATTACGTAAATAGATGTCTGACAGCCAACCTAGCTGGTTCATGAAATCTCTGTACTCCCATAATTCCATGCTAAATCTCATCAGCCCAAAATACTTGTTTACTGACTTGAACCAAGCAAACATTCTAAATCTTTGTTCTGTGCTAAATTTTCCTTCTGTGGGATGTGCGTGCTAGTTGCAGGCATGATTTTAAAGAAAAAAAGATATGTGCAAAACTTCTATTGTTCACACATACCTGCCCCACTAACTGCAACGGAAATTAATTCACCTCCAAAAAATATTCATTTTGTTCCAGTCTGCCTACCTGAGCATGTTGTATGAATTGACAGAGACAGACTTTGCTGAGAATTGCAATATACCACTAGGAAGTTTATTTGCAGAGAGCAGACATTTTATCAGTCTGACAATACTATTGAATTCAAAACCACAAACAATTTTAGTCTGTAACAAATTGAACATTGTGCAGACCTAAAATAGTTCTGATTGAAAAGCTTATGCACTTTTTACCACCAATAATAATAAAATGAAGCAGCACTCGTACATTGTGGATGCTCATGTCATAGAAAGAAGAGTTTATCTGCATGTTGACTACCAGGTAGTAGTCCAAGAGGGAGGTTTTGACACTATGCTTAATAAATTATTTTAATATGTGTTCCACAAAGAATTATGTGGAACTTATGGCTGCAGGTACACTCTCCCATTGCACCCCCTACAATGTCATGGAGTCAAAATTCCCACCATGCTACACCAAGCTAGATATACCTACTGTACCCAGCATGGTGGGAGCATCCACAGGTATCAAGACACCCTCTAGTGAACTTTCTGGCTGTTAGACCCCAAAGGGTGCTGTGCCCTGCCTGTCACAACCCCACTCTTTCACATCACGGCTCATGTCCCCATCCTCTTCTGCAGAGTGTGCTTTTTTGTAAGTGACATTTCACAGGCAGGACACTCAGCCCACCTATGGCACTGTCGTGTCCCAGCTGTCATGTCCATTGAGCACCTGATGGGGGCCGCTTCCCCATCAGACACTTTTTTAGTGCTGCACATGGTGCACATGGGGCTGCCATCCATGAGTGGCCATTTTGAACCCATCATACCCATGTGATCTCTGAGCAGCCTCAGATGAGGTGCCCATTTCCTCCTGCAGAGTGGAGATTGAGAGGCCTCATGTCTGCCCCAGACCAACAGGATGTCTGTGCAGCATTTCTGGAGCAGCCTCTGGGCTTGGCACGATGCTGCGCAAGCAACCCTGCATGCACGTGTGGGAAACCAGGACAAAATGCCAATCCAGGGGAACACGTATGTGAGGACAATAAAGGAAACCCCAAAGGGAATTCCCAGAACGACCGGGAGAAAGAGAAGACCAGTCTGATGGGCCCATGAGTCAGAAACCATTTTGAGGAAAGCCTCATATGGCGAGGCAGCAGGGTGGGAACCACACAGCTATCTCTGAGGCTAGGTCAGGCTGCAGGCAGGTGCCGTGTGTCTTTCCTTTTTCTGAGGTCAATGCTGTTCCATGGAAATTTTCAAAAATCTTCAGTGACTGACTGAGGAGTGAGAAGACCAATGTGTGCCCTGTGGTGCTTCCAAAACTAATTCCTGCCCCAGCCCCACAGCCATTTTTATACCTGGTGCCAGCCATGTCACACACCCCCACTATGATGTGGACACTGCTAACCTGATGTCCACTGTGGCATGGCCACCGCGTCACTAGTTTTCAGTGCTAGGAGGCTCACATAGGGCACAGCCCACAGATCCCCAGGGAAACAGTGCTGTGTCTCTTGGCGCTTGCTTCAATGCACAGGGATGGACAAACCCTGCATCCCAGGCCCTTGGGGAGACATCAACGTGGAGTACCAGTGATCCCTCCTGCCTGTGTGGGTGCACCTCTCCCCTGGAGGCTGCCATAACATAGCAGTCCCTCAACACCTCCCTTTGCTCCCCTCCTTGCTGTATTTCTTCTAGGCTGCAAGGACACAAGAGACGCACAAGGGCCATGCAGAGTCATAGGGGACACATTTCCACTGTATTTAACCTTCATGTGAACCACAGTGTCTGGAACTGAATGTCATGCCAGGGCTGCTATGGAAGACAATAGCCCAAGCCAATACTGAGGCCTGAAGAGGCTGGATTCTAGTGATTTAACCTGTCTTTCAAGGCTTACATTCTTACACTTTTATCATCAGACTTTCATAATCATTCTACTGGTTCTGAAACAACTTTCTAAGTAACCTTAATGGTCTGAGCATAAAGTATTTGAACAGTTTATTTTTTTGCTATTATGATTTTTTTTTCCCAGCTCTTGCTAACAGAATGTGAGATTGGCAATACAAATTTCTTGGGATTTCTTTGTGTTTTGTTTTGGTTTGGTTTGGTTTGGTTTTTTATGATTGTGTATCAATATTTAACATTGTAAGAAATATCCTCTATGGTGAAATCATACAGAAAATAAGTTTCTTCTTAAGAAGGTGAACTTACTCAAAATTTCTGCCTAATTGTTGCATAGCTCAGCTTTTCTTCAACCATCCTGACTTTCTCTGTCAATGCCACTTTCTGTGGTATTGATCACTTTGCTGCTGATCTCAGGAGAGAGTCAGCTGCTGCTCCCAACCATATTTGCTGCATAGCAGAACCTGGATGAAGAACTGTACCTGATGTCAGCTGCTATCTCCATAATAATCAGTGAAGTTCAGCTTAGACAGAGAGGTAGCCCTTGATAAATATGCAGCAGGACAGTCAGTGGAAGTATGATGACAGTGCACGAAAAGAGTGTGTCCGTCCTAGCAACGGCATGATGGCATGCGCTGCTTCTGCTTCTTGTCAATTTTTTTTCCAGTTTGTCTTGGATAAAAATGAATAAAGTGAGATGAATAATAGAAAATGAAAAAGTGAGAAGGCACATAAGAAAGATCACCAGAATCCAATAAAATAGAAAGATAGCATATGAAGATTGCATTAGGTTAGAATTTAAAGACAAAAATGATTGCGTAGGAGGAATTGAACTGTAATCTTCATTTGTAATTCTAGGCCAGGAAAGTGGAAAGTTTATGACAATAAATTGCTGAAATACACCAGAAGTTTGGGATACTTTTGAGAAGAAAACTTATGAATCATAAAAGGTAGATGTTTTGCCGGCAGGTACCAAAATTTCTACAATATATAAGAAAACAGAAGCTCAAGAATCTTCTAGAACTTTGAAAAATTGATGCCCACAGCAGCAGGTCATCAAGATACTAGGACATATCCACCTGCAAATTCTCAGGACAACCAGATCTGAAATGCAGACAGTGATTAAATCCTGACAACTCATAGAAGTGGGACGAGACAGAGAGATTAACCACTGTTATCCCCTGACTGATACCAGTGAGACACACGTAAAACCAGCACACTCCTAAGCTGAACCCAGGAAGTGTGAGGAGGAGCTTGAAAATTGATGCCCCTTTGTCCTCCATGTTATTGCAACAGCCCTGATAAGATTGCCTTCATGCCTGAGTGCTCGGCAGACTGCTTACACACATTGGGGTGCTGGTAGGTATGAGCCTGTGAGTGTGAGACTGAAATCACTTGTGATTTAAATTAATCTTTCCTTCCTGTAAGGTATTACACTGAGGTACTGCGACGTTATCTTTCACGGGGCAATGGGGCAGTCATATTTTCATGAGATTCTGAAGGATACATAGACTACAATAAGATGTAGCTGTATGTATATATGTATATACGTATGTGATATGTATATTGTAATAATCAATTCAGCATTTATTCATGTAATTATAACTTGTGAGATGAAATAATCCAGCTGTCTAACTAAAGGACTCACCTCTAGTGCTAAAGTAAAAAAGAAAACCAGCATTTCTAGGACTGGGTTGATCCCACCCTGACAGGCAGTTCTAAAATAAGCCAGAAGAGTTGTAACCGCTCCAGCACAGAATTAAATCCCTCGATATCTTTCAGTACCACACTGTAGGCAACTAAATTTAGATGTCTAACTGTAGCAAAGCAATTAAAAAGCATAAATATTTCTATCTAGAGACATTCTAGATGGTCTAGAATACCCAAGATATCTGCTTAGAGCTGCCATATGTGACAGAGGTCTATGGGAGATATGCAAAGTGACATCTTGAGATGGCAGGATACTTTAGGATATCTAAAATGCTGCCAGACACCTAACTTTAAGCAATTAAATTATTCTGTACAGAGAGCATTCCGTTACCAACAGATAAATAATTGGTGTTATTTGGGAGTCTGTGGGATATTTGAGACATCCAGGCAGAGCAGACCAATACAACACAGCATTTGTGTCCAGACTGTGCTGGTTTCAGGTGGGACTCCTCACAATACCTGAAGTGATACTGCAGAGCCTATTTTCAGATACCCGAATCCTGCTGTGTGCGTCTTAATGTGTAATGTGTCTGTAGTCGATGCAGTTCTGGGCATCACAAGTGGAATTGAAATAAATGTTTTTTTTCAATTTGAGATGCCCTTGTGTATCCTGATCTGTCTGATCCTAAAGGGCAAGCATTTTTCTAGGTCCTGTGTCTTATCTGCCAGTTTCATGTATATTCATATACATGACATATACATGGACATATACAGGACAGCTAAAGTGGTCATAGGCAAATCCATAAAGCACTGAATGCTCCCTGGTGCTTCGACACCTACATTTATTTACCTGCCCCCTCTGGATGAACTCTGCCTAAGTAGGGTAAGGACAACATTGATCCAAGAGAAGTGGCAGATACCACCTTCTTCCCCACCCTCCAGGGGATGTGGTGGCCGTGTCACAGTGGGCAGCAGGACAGCAGTGGCCACGTCACAGCTGGCACAGGGGCCACAAGGTGGTGGCTGCCCCCTGAGTGAGAGGTGCCCTGCACAGACAGGAGCAACCACTGCTGCTGTGGCTTTTTGTCCATCTGACTGCATTTGAGCAGGCATCAGGAGTCACAGACAGGTTTTCCTGGGGGCTGTGGGCTGGGCACCACGTCAGCTCCTGCCTGGTTCGTATTCTTGTCCCAGCCGTGTGGGATGGCACCCTCAGGCAGGGAAGCATGCTGTGTCATAATGCCTAGGGTTGGGGAACAGGAAGGTGCTGTACTGCCGTTGTGAAGTCCAGACCAAGATAGCACTTAACCCAGCCCAGCACTCCCTGCTTCACTGCATGGGTTGCAGCAACAGCAATGGCTATTCAGGGGTGTGACTGGTGCCTGCCCAGTGCTGCATCCATGTTCATCTGCCCAGGAGGTAGCAGAGGCTGCCTTCGCCAGACGCTCTATCTTTTAATATATACCAATGCTATCCACGACTGGCTAATCATCAAGGCTGAATACACAAGAGCACAGACAGAGGTACACAAAGCACACAAAACATTTTTTTGTGATGCTGTGGACACAGACCCACCCTTCCATTTGTCCAATGTTTCCATGCCTTCATTCTACAAAGAGGCTAAATAAAAAAAAAAGACCAACCAAAAACCAAAAAAAACCCAAAAAACATATTTATCTTATCGGTTCTATGACTAAATCAGAAACACTGTCTCTGAAATACTGTTTCATTTGCACACCCTACCAGATGTACAGGACGTGAAAGCAATACATCTCCTGACTTGTGGAATAGTCACAGTTCACAGCATCTCCTCTTCTTTCCTTATCACTCCTCCCCTGCCCAACTCCAAAGGGAAAATCATTATTTTCTGCATGCATGTGTATGTGGTAGGGGATGCACACTAGCAAGCTTTCATGATTCTGAGCTTACCAGGTCCTTGTCATTACAGCGTTTGGCACTGCTCTCCAAGAGCTGCTGATGGTAGTCTTGGGACAAAAACATTCAGGCAGCTTTAGCCTCATGATTGCCATGAAGAAAGTTGGGGACAGCTGTTTGTTCTGTCATGAACAGGTTGCCAACCCCGCAGGTGCTTTGGAGAACATAAGAGCCAAAGCTCAGGGCCTGCTGAGACCTCACCTCACGGAATCATGGAATCACAGAATCACCTCATTTTTTTGAGGCCCTGGTGGAGACTTTTGAGTATTTTGAAGTTCTTCTCATAGAAGTGCACCTTCGGATGAGTCAGGAGCAGGCACATGCTGGATATCAGAAAGCAACCAGCTCCAGAACAAGGATAAAGAGCAGCAAGGCAATACATTGTCATGGTTTAACCCCAGCCAGCAACTAAGACCATGCAGCTGCTCACTTACTCCTCCATTTCCCCACCAAGTGGTGTAGGGAGAAGGAGAAAAGAAGGGGAAAGGAAAAATAACTCGTGGGTTGAGACAAAGGGAGTTTAATAGAACAGTAACAGAAGAGGGAAATAAGAATAAAGACAATGATAATTATAATTATAATTATAATTATAATTATAATTATAATAATAATAGAACATACAAAATAAAGTAATACAACACATGTCACTGTCACCACCCGATGATCCCATACGGAACAGTGATCGCAGATTCCTGCCCCCTAGCCAACCCCCATTTATAAACTGAGCATGACATCTATGGTACCGAATATTCCTTTGGCCAGCTTGTCCTGTCTCTGCTCCCTCTAGGTTTCTATGGGAAGCTGCAAAAGTCCTTGACTAAGGTAAACATCACTTAGCAACAACTAGAACAGTATGTCTTATCAACTTTCTTCTCATACCAAATCCAAAACACAGCAACCACTAGAAAGAAAATTAACTCTATCCCAGCTGCAACCAGGACATACAGAGTCTTGTCAAGGGCAGGGTAAAGAACCTAGAATTTCTGTCCATGGAAAAGCATTAGGAAAACTCTGAGTCAAAGCATAAAACTATGTTAAGAAACTTTGAACTCAGGTTGTGTTTGAGAGATGTTATGAGTTCATAGAGAATGAATATAAGTTTAATGTAAAAACTACTGTTCCATTGGTCTTGCGCATGTCTGTAACACAGGAATATTTTTTGGCTTCCCCTGCCAAAGACAATATAAAACAAAATATTTTTCTGAACCAGTATTTTCTATTATAAAACTGTTTTGATTAATATTTTGCAGCAATATTTTTCATCAAATATACTGAAAGATATATCGTTTTTAAAGAAATACACTTATTTATTTAAAATGTCTTAAACTGCCATAGTGTTCATAATTTAGGAGGTGGATCATGGGGAGAAATATGACTTCACACAACTCCAGTGCCTACATGCCCATTTTTGAGTCTTGTCAGTTGACCTCAGAGTAGCATGAAGAGATGAGGCTAATTTGCTCTTCAAAGCATGACCTCCTGTGGACTGGAACAGGGTGGTAAAAATGAATCATAGTAAATAATGTTTTTACACTTCATCCTATTTAGATGTAGAAGACAAAGATTTTTAAAAGCAGCCTCTGCCAAGTTTAGCACAACAGATGCCACATTGGAAAATTGCACAGTTGTTCTGTGGAATTTGTAGGCAATGACGCGGAAGGCCATCGCACCAAATGAATGAGGACAGAATTACAGACAAAATAATTTGTGGGCCCTTTATTGAATTATGATATACATAGAGTGTGGAAATTGGATTTCTCTAAACCTGATGTACTTGAATTTGTAACTTTAACATTCTTTCAGTATATTTGTTGAAAAGTACTGCAGCAAAATATATTAACCAGAGCAGATTTAAGACAGAAAATACTTGTTCAGGAAAACACTTTTTGGTAGGTTTGCAGAACAAATACATTCCACAGAAGAAGATTTCTCCAAATTGAAAAAGATATTTCAGAAAAAAAAAAAACAATATCTAATATACATTCTAAGCCAGTATCTACATTTGCTTTTTTTGAATATTTTTTTTCCTAAATTTACAAGTTTTATATTTTTCATAGCACAGAAAACACATCATAGGAATATTTTTACTTTCTATTGCATGTAGTGGCATAACTCAAAGTAGGAGAGACATGTGCCTACTTACTTACCAAGCATTTTACCTACAGGATCTCAGAACCTGGGAAGAAAATTTACTAAGTGATCTTGACTTCTGTAGTTTCACATAGTAAAACACATTCCCAACGCTAAGTAGAATCCATATGACAATTAAGGAAAAAAAAAACAAAACCCGCAGAAATATGATGCATTAATTCAAAATCTGGATCAACTAACTTGTTAGAATCTTATATATGGTGCTGCTCTTGTGGCACTCTAAAGAATGATTTAGGACATTACCGTTAGTACACTTCTAAGTAATATCGCGTATGTACTTAGAAAAGCTCTTTAGTCTGCAAAAGAGAATTTAGTTGGAGAGATAATATATTTGGCTTAGTTGGGAAGTGGGGGCTATTTAAAAGAAACAAAAAAGTTGTTTAATAGCATTCACACATAAATAAAAGATTATAGCAGCAATGTTTATAGACAACATGGACATGTAACTGACTTTTAAATAGTTACAGCCAGTAAAATATGCAACTTACCGACTTTTACTTGTTAAAAAGGGTCATTTACCTTTAAAAATCCAATAGTATAGTAGAAACATAGTGATCAAAAAGCCTGCAACTGTGATAACAACTATGGAGTGGTTGAATTATTTCACACATATAAAACATTTGATCTTGCAAATTGTGGCTGAAGACGTAAACAGCTTTAGAGAACCATCTCATACCTACTCAAAGTTTTCCTGTGGTCCAGCATCACCCTTAGAAAGGGACTACAGCTAAGTAGTAACAGCAGTTTATTAGGGTGACACATACAGCTCCGGGACAAGTCAGAACTAAATATGAATCCTATGGGCTTTATTCTCACATTAATATTACGCGAACAAACATGGAAATGAAAGAATATTCCTCTTGTAGAGTAGGGTAAAGGGGGATGGAATGTATCTTCTGAGGAATAAGCAAAGTACTCAGGTTGGTGGGGGAATCAAGACCACTTACATCAAAGGTACTTAAAAAGGGGAAAAAGTCCTAATAAAGATTTGTTTAGCAAGACTGCAGCATGAGAAAGAGATCTCTCTCTTTTAGCTACATTGAGTCAAATATGGTTATTATATGGAAAAGTGTATAAACTAGCACACTGTGCAGCTACAAGCTCAACATGGTTTGCTTCTCTCTCATCAATCTCAAAACACATCCACTGCATCACAAAGCTTTTCCATATTTGGAAGGCATGCTCACCTCAGGCCATGGAAAAATGATAGAAAAGACATTAGGATTTTTATCTTCATCTTTGCTGAAATTAATTAATATGGGGTCTACTAAATATTTAAATTATTACTGGTGAATAATTTTAGTGTTAATACTTGTTTGATTAATTTGTTTTACCTACTCATCTTTACAAGTGAGTCATGATTACTATGTATGAATCAATCTCTTTTGAATATGCGCTTCCAATGCACTAAGTGGATGCAGTAAGTTACTGAGAACAGCATCACTTTTCTGGGCATTCTTTCGTAATGGGTTGTAAAAGTTTTGAAATTGGTTTTCTTACCATTATTTTTTATCATCCAGCTTTCTGTCTCTTGACACTTTCCACTTATAAATTCCTTTGGTCTGATAAAGGAAATCTTATTTGGTAACAGTCTTCAAATTGATGATAGGGTTTTTTTTTGTACAAGATGACTCATTTCACCATAATGCTTTTAATTAACATCTCTGGTTCTTCGAGGGGGGGAAAAAAGCAAACGTGAATGTGCCTTAGAGTTCATGTGCATTTTGTTTAATCAGGATCTGTTGGCAGGAAAGAGAAATGCAATCGAATTCTTAGTGGGTTGTATCCATTTTGGGCTGTAGAGAATAATGATAAATCTTTCACACAAAGTATAAAGTTGCTGTAAACTACTTTGCATTATTTTACTTTTTAGTAGAGTCTCTGGCTTTCATGAGACACTTGACATTTTCTTCATTTGTGTTGTCCCACTCATGTTGTGCCACAGTTTAACTGAAATGCAACCTTCAATCTGTAAACATGTATGGAAAATCGTAACACTGAGTACTTTAATATACATAATTAACAATTTTTTAATTAATACAACTAGATTTCTACTAAAAGAGTAGGTTGCAGAGGATGATATCAACAGAATAATTCACAATAATTCACTATAGATTTAATGTATAAACTTACTGTCAAGATCCACATTTTCCAATCATCTCAAAAAACCCTCAAAGTTGACATTTGAATGTGATAATGTAGAGCTATATTAGGAAGACCGTGGGCTCTGACGGGACGGATGCAGCCATGAGTACTGAGGGAGCCGGCAGATGTCATTGCAAGGCCACTCACTATTATCTCTGAATGATCACGGCAGTTGAGAGAGGTGCCTGAATACTGGGGAAAGCAAATGCTCATCCTATCTTCAAGCTGGGCAGGAAGAAGGACCCAGATGACTAACTACAGGCCAGTCAGCCTCACCTCAATCCCTGACAGAACAACTAATTCTGGAAACCATTTCCAGGCATATGAAGGACAGGAAAGTCATCAGTAGTAGTCAGCCTAGATTCACAAAAGGGAAGTCATGCTTGACCAACTTGATAAATTTCAGTGATAAAATGACTGGCCTAGACGACAAGGGGAGAGCAGTGGATATTTTCTACTTTTCTACTTTCTAATGTAAGGTTTTCATAGAATAGTTTGGGTTGGAAGGGGTCTTTAAAGTTCATCTAGTTTCAACCTCTCTGCCATGGGACAGGAACACCTTCCACTAGATCAGTTTGCTCAAAGCCCTGTCCACCCCGACCTTGAACACTTCCAGGGATGAGGCCACCAAAACTTCTCAGGGCAACATTTTCCTGTGCCTCACCACCTTCTTTGCAAAAAATTTCTTCTTAACGTCCAATCTAAACCTACCCTCTTCCAGTTTAAAACCACCACCCTCTGTCTTGTCACTACAGGCCCTGGTAAAAAGTCTCTCCCCATCTTTCTTATAAGCCCTCTTTATATATTGAAAAGGCCATGAAAAGGTCTTCCCAGAGCCTTCTCTTCTCTATGCTGAACAAGCCGAACTCTCTCAGCCTTTCTTTCACAGAAGACATGCTCCAGCCTGCTGACCATTTTCGTGGCCCTCCTCTGGACCCGCTCTAACAGATCCATGTCTGTCTTGTGCTTAGGACCCCAGACCTCAATGCGGTACTCCAAGTGGCATCTCATGAGAGTTGAGTAGAGGGGGAGAATCACCTTCCTTAACCTGCTGGCCATGCTTCTTTTTATGCTGCCCAGGGTACAGTTGTCTCTCTGGGCTGTAAAAGCACATTGCCAGCTTATATTCAAGTTTTTTTTGTCCACCAGTACCCCCAAGCCCTTCTTTGCAGGGCTACTCTCAATCCCTGCATGCCCCAGTCTGTATTGATACTGGGAATTGCCCCAACACACTTGCAGGGTCTTACACTTCACCTTGTTGAACTTCATAAAGTTCACACGGGCCCACTCCTCAAGCCTGTCAAGATCCCTCTGGATGGCATCCCTGCCCTCTTGTGAATCAACTGCACCACTCAGCTTGGTATCTCCTGCAGACTTGCTGAAGGTGTACTCAATCCCACTATCTATGTCATTAATGAATATATTAAATAGTATTGGTCCCAGCACAGACCTTTGAAGGATACCGCTCATTATTGGTTTCCATTTGGAAACTAACCGTTGGCTGTAACTCTTTGGATGCACCAGCCAGCCAGTTCCTTATCCATCCGTCCATCTCTCTCCAGTTTAGAGTCAAGAATGTTGTGGGGGACTGTGTCAACACTGTGTCCCGCAAGATCCTCATAGAGAAGCTGCTGAAATACTGTCTCAATGAGCAGGCAGTGAGGTGGATTGAAAACTGCCTGAAGGAGCAGGTCCAGTGAGCAGTGATCAGAGGCAGGAGCAGTGTATCCCAGGAGACAATACTGGGTCCAGTCCTGCTCATCAGTGATCTGGATGGTGGGGCAAAGCCCATCCTCATCAACTTTGCTGAGGACACAAAACTGGGAGGAGTGGCTGATACACCAGAGGGTCATGCTGCTATCCAGAGAGACCTCAACAAGCTGTAGAAATGGGCTGACAGGAACCTCATGAAGTTCAGCAAGGAGATGTGCAAAGTCCCTACCCTGGGGAGGAAAAACTGCATGCACTAGTATATGCTGGGAACTGCTCCCCTGGAAAGCAGCTTTGCAGAAAAGGAGCTGAGGATCCTGGTGGGCATTGGGTTGAACATGAGCCAGCTAAGGGCCCTTGCTGCAAAGCCTAATGGTGTCCTGGGCTGCCTTTGGAGGACTGTTGCCAACAGGTCAAGGGAGATGATTCTTCCCCTCTCCTCAGCACTGGTGAGGCCACACTTGGAGTACTGGGTCCAGCTTTGGCCTCCTCAGTAAAAAGGAGATATGCAGAGAGACCCAGTGAAGGGCCACCGCTAAAATGACTAAGGAACTCGAGCATCTCTCTCCTGGGGAAAGCCTGCAAGAGCTAGGACTGCAGCCTAGAGAACAGAAAGCTCAGGAGGATCTCATCAATATGTACAATTACCTGAAGGGCTCTTTTGAGTGAGGCCCAGTGCTAAGACAAGAGACAATAGGTGCAAACTGAAACACAGGAGGTTCTGTCTGAACATAAGGAGAAATGTTTTTACTGTAAGCATGACTGCGCAGTGGCACAGGTTGCCCAGCAAGGTTGTGGAGCCTCCACCCTTGGAGATATTCAAAAGCCATCTGGTCATTGCTTTAGGCAAGTCTAGGCACTAGGCAGCCCTCCTTCAGCAGGGAGGTTGGACAAGATGACCTCCAGAGTTCCCTTCCAATCAAAACCATTCTTTGGTTCTGTGACAAGAAATTCAGAGTAATATGAATCAAATCAGGATTTGGAAACATCTGGTATAAAGGTCTCTGTATCTGTGCTACATACAATTTGAGGGTTTAAGTTCAGAAATAGATTTAGGTTTTTTTCCCCACACCAAACACCTCCCCAGGCATGTGGCTTGCAACTGTTTAAAGGACCAGTCATCATCTCAGACCCTTATGTTTTCTTCCAGGCTTGAGAGTATTTGATGTGCGCTGAAGAACTCTGTGGTTTAACTTGTTCCAAAATGAATGGCGTGCACCAAAATTACTGAAATGTGAAGCAAATTAAAGTGCATTAAATGAAATTAAACAAGGAATTTGCTTAAAAATTTAAGTACCGCTGTTGAAAAATTAAAAAAAAAAAAAAAGAAGAAGAAAAAAAAGGAGTAATATAGACACAGCCAGCGAGCATCTCCTCACAAAGAGGGCATCTAAAGAGTAGTGGAAAGGACTGTTGATCTTTCCATTTTCTTCCATGTGTGGAATTTGCCTTTATTAAAAAGATCTTGGAGACCAAAAATAAATGAACAAAGAATTTCTCATCTAATCAGTTATTCTTCATCCCTCCTCACTATTGGTCCACAATAAGAACAAAATCAAAACAAACCAACTTTTTTGTGCCTTGTATTTGTACAAAATTCAGCTCACTATTTATCTTTCTTCCTGTGAAGTATGTTGCTGTAGAGAAAAGAGCAGAACTTCCTAGTACTGATACAGTTATAATGGTAATTTTTTATGTTACATTGTAGCTCTTGTATTGGAACATATAAAAATATATTGGGGTGCGTTGTACTAAAACAAATTTCTTTTTTTTTTTAACCTAAGGCTGTTACTAGTATAAACATTTTTTTCTTTTTATATGAGATTAAATCACATTCATACTACACAGGTCTCCCAAATCTACTTTATAATGTAGACCACGTGAAGTTTACCAAAGGGCGTTTAGTGGCTAAACACCATATTTGCAAACCTTGTGTCTCCAGTCACAAAATGTAATAGAGGGGGATGCGTTAGAGGGATGTGCAGTCCTACACTCTTACACATTGCATATGGATTTGGTCTTCATATAGACAGGATATGTCTGTTCTCCAGTGTCTCTGCTAACAGTGCTGCTGGGGAACTAGGAGTGGCTATGAAACTAATTTATTTTTTTTAGTTTGTTTTCACTTTATGTGCTTTTTGAACTATTTTACTGAGTTCCACAGTATTTATTTGCTTGTCTTCTCACTGAAGTTAGTCAAATGATTAGTTCCAACTCTACACTATGTGTTTAAAGAAAGGAGAACTTTCAAAGTATTCAATTGTGCTGCAAGGGCTTAAAGCAATGAAGAAAGTGAAAAGAATTTATAATTAATTTTAAAAGATTGCAAAAAGCCTTTTTTTTTTCTTGTTAGCACATATTGAAACTTGTTTCTACCACACCACGGGAGTATGAACAACTGATTAAAAAAAGCCCGCTTCCTTCCAGAAAAAAAAAAATTGTCATGAGAAGATATAAATTGGATTATTTATTAGTGAAATTAGTTCTGAATTGTAAGGTAACAATCCCTTCTCAGGAAGCTAAGCATAACATAATTGTATCAGTGCATGAGAATATGCTCTTTATCCAGTGGAGTTCCTATTCCACCACCACAAAGGAGTTCTTTTAGGAATTCTTTCATACTTGCCAGAGGAATAGCTGTCTCTCAAATCTCACATTGGAATAGCCAAAAGAACATAGCCACACTCTGAAGCCTGACATGAAAGTCAGTAAAAGTCTTGGGTGGTTTCCTGATTTCTAATTAAATGGGGCAGATCTCTGAATTCTACAAAATTACAGATAATAAGTCAGAACACACTGTCTTGACAGCCAGCATGTCCAAAAACTGAAAGGATTGAAACCTGAGAAGTTATTATTATCTATATTTGAATGGAACTGAATTTTATTGTACTTGCAAACAAGCAGCCGAGGAACATCCATTCTTCAGATCAAACACTGTGCAAGAATTATATCTCACTGTAAAATATGCCAATTAAAACATAATACACAATTACAGTACATATAATTTCAACTGCGGTATTTCATTACACACTATTTGCACAACAGTTTGAATTATTTGGCTGATTTTTTAATCACTAACCTCAAATTTTTAGAATTAGACAAGTTGGGACAGCAAATGAAGTAATGAAACAGAAAGATCCAGATTCAGAATGCTAATGCTACATTTTTGACATGACTTATGATAAAAGCATACTTGAGTACCACAAATAAAACATTCTGATATTAAAGTTACATATGGAAAATACAAAATCAACCTTTCTTTCCTCTTCATCAACCTGCTCTTAGATATAGCATTAATGAAGATGCCTTATTTTATTGACAGATAACAAAAAGCATGACATTTTTCTCTTTCTCAGAGCTTAATGACATATGTGCTTTAAAAAAAAATCAGTGGTATAGCAAAACCCTATGATGAGGGTGACAGTCCATCATTCTTCAGTTCAGAGTTCATAGAATCATAGAATCATAGAATGGTTTGGGTTGGAAGGAACCTTAAAGATCATCTAGTTCCAACCCCCCTGCCATGGGCAGGGACACCTCCCACTAGACCAGGCTGCTCAAAGCCCCATCCAGCCTGGCCTTGAACACTTCCAGGGATGGGGCATCCACAACTTCCCTGGGCAACCTGTTTCAGTGCCTCACCACCCTCAGAGTGAAGAATTTCTTTCTAATACCCAGTCTAAATCTACCCTCCTTCAGTTTGAAACTGTTACCCCTCATCCTATCATTACACTCCCTGATAAAGAGTCCCTCCCCATCCTTCCTGTAGGCACCCTTTAGGTACTGGAAGGCTGTTATAAGATCTCCCTGGAGCCTTCTCTTCTCCAGGCTGAAAAACCCAAACTCCCTCAGCCTGTCCTCATAGCATAGGTGCTCTAGCCCTCTGATCATCTTCGTAGCCCTCTGCTGGACCAATTCCAATAGGTCCATGTCCTTCTTGTGGTGAGGACTCCAGAGCTGAACACAGTACTCCAGGTGGGGTCTCACCAGAGCAGAGTAGAGCGGTAGAATCACCTCCCTCAACTTGCTGGCCATACTTCTTTTGGTGCAGCCCAGGATGCATCTTTAACTAGATCAGATTGCTCAGAGCCTCATCAAGCCTGGCCTTGAATGTCTCCAGGGATGGGGCCTCCACCACCTCTCTGGGCAACCTGTTTCAGTGCCTCAGCACCCTCATTGTAAAGAACTTCTTCCTAATGTCTAATCTAAACCTACCCTGCTCTATTTTAAAACCATTGTCCCTGGTCCTATCGCTACATGCCCTTGCAAACAGCCCCTCCCCAGCTTTCTTGCGAGGCCGCTATAAGGTCTCCCCAGAGCCTTCGTTTCTTCATGCTGACCAACCCCAACTCTCTCAGCCTGTTCCTCACTTTTTTCACAACTGACATCATGTTTAACAGATCTGTCTTCTAGCAGGGTTTCTTCCCAAAGTGAAAATGGTATTTAAATAATACTTCTGTATGATTTTTACCACAAAAGGGTTCTTTGAGACTGTATGCATGCCTAAGACAGTTATTTATGAGTGAATTTTTCAGAACACTTAAATAAAAGTGAATGCCACAAGATTGCTATTTCTGTAAATGTTTCACCAAAACACACAAAGTCTTGATTTATATTCTGCCCACACAGCAAGCACAATATGCTTATGTTTTCATATTTATTATTATTATTATTTTTTACTAAAACAGCCTCTGAGGACTGAGGCCACAAGATCTGAATTCTGATGTAACTCTCTGGTTGTTTACTCTGTGCATTAGGCAAATGAAGCTGTCTAGCTGCTGCTGTGTACAGTTTTATTTAACTTAAATTAAAGGAAGAGATTAGAGGTTGTTTCTACAATCAGACTGATTTGTAATTAAGTATAAAACTGTTATATATACAGTATTTGTGATACTCTGTAGGAAAAAAATATAAAATATTCCCTATAACAAGAAAGCATGTATAGGATCTGCTTTGCATAGGTCTGATAGGAGAGGATAAGGATACATTGGAAATATATGGTAATTTATATTGTCTGCCACTGAAATAGAAATAAATCATTATTATATTAAAAAATGTACGCATAATAAAATTTAAAAAAATAAAAAAATTGTCTTTTACCTTGTACCACTAAAGTGTCTTGCAAATGATATTTTAATAGGTTCCATTCATGTAGTACCTGGTTTCTTCCATAGCTATAGTGCAGCATCAGCTTGAAATACATGTTTCTTATTAAGCTCATGCTGCAATCCAGAAATGTGTGATACATATTATAAGACTGTAAACACTACTTTGCTTCCTCCATTCTAAATATATAACCAAGACATCACTTACAATATGATTCAAAACATAAAACATTAGTCCAAGTAAATAAAAATAATTTTTAGCCATAAATCTACACTGTGTTATAATATGTACAAATAAGAATCTATTAATTACTGTAGTGACAAGCCTGTAGTAATATGAATTCTAACCATCAAGAAAGGTCATAGCTCTGTATCAGTCCAAGTTAAATAAAAACCCAATTCATTACTATAGCAACCTCTGAAATACATGAAATACAAACCTATAGGAAAACTGTTACAGTTTCACTGCTGAGAACACAAGTTTCTAAAGTTTTCTGAAGATATTTCCCCATGTAACTTTTCACTAGTCTTCATCAACTTTTGGTACATAAAAAAATACCTGAAAGACGACTGAAACAATCTTTTACTTTTTGAGTTTGTTTTGGTTTGGTCGTCTTATTGGTTTTTATGTATTGTTTTTAACATACTTCTTTTCTCTTTTAAAAATGGTTGTTTGCGTTCAAAACTGGGAAGATTACAACTACCAATTGTTTCCCTGATTCAAAATAATACAGAATAGGACCTACGTTCAGATACAGAATAGGACCTACGTTCAGAAAAAGATATGAAAACCAGGGAACAAATAAAAAGAAAATCAGCGCAGGATGAAGCTCAGGAATGAACTGCCACCATCAAAAGTCAAATGTACCACGAGGATTCCTGTCAATCAAGGATCTGCTTCCGAACAGTATTCAACAGTTTCCTTATTAGTTTCTTAGAGAAGAGTGTAAAAATAATGTCTGCTTGAGGAATGTATAAATAAATCTAAGTATTCTTATGCTTTCTCTAAAGAGATTGGTATAATCCTAGCATAAGCAATTTCTGTGCCTGTGGACAAATGTTACATATTCTCTAGCAACTATAATTCATTAGCTGTCTTCCATCTGAAGCAAGATGTGTGCTATATATTTAACTGCATTCTGTGTCTGAGCCCAGGCAACAGAAATATGCAATTCCAACAGGTATTGCATTGTGTTGGTGTGTGTTGTTGGTTTTTTTTTGTTTTGTTTTGTTTTTTTTTTTTTGTGGTTGGACTCGATGATCTCAGAGGTCCCTTCCAACCACTAAGATTCTGTGACTCTGTGACTCTGTAATAAACTTGGCCACTAGAGTTGCTGAGTGCTCTTATCGATCACACAAAGTGTGAAGAGTGAAAGAATGGGAGGAAAAAAAGCAATTCCTTGTCACTAACTCTCAGTTAAGAGATTATACAATGTGTGCTGAACTTAATGGGAGTTAAAACAGGTCATTTCCAGTTGCTCTTTGACTTGCTTGAAGTCAGGTCCTACTTGGTAGAGTACTGCAGGCAATGAACATGGGGAGCCACAGGGGCAGAATTGCTATTCTTAAGTCAAAAGTGCATGAAGTGTCATAAAGACTTCCCCTCACCTTTAACTTTTAATGTAGTTGGGAGAGAAAAGCAAGAACAAAAGATACTGTTTGAATCGCAGTCACTTCTTCTGTAATTCCAGTATTGCTACTCTATAATCTGGACAAGGCTTAACATCTCTGTACTTCTTCTGTAATAGTCTTTGCATATGTCTTCTCTTAGAGAACAATATAATAAACAATATCCATTACTAAGGCAGTGAACTACTGTTAAGACAGTATCTCAACTATGCCTTCTACAGAAAGATATTTATATCAATGATAGCTATGAGCATAACGGAGTTTTTTGTTTGTATGGTTTTTTCCTCCTATTTATCTAGTTTCTTTTCTTTTCCAGTGCTACAATGTATAAAAGGGGGAAAAAAGACAAAAGAACAAAAAAATTAAACAAAGCAAAGGCACTGAGAGTATAATTAAAGAGGGTTTCCCCCATATTTTCCTCTTCATTAGCTTGGGGATATGCCAATCAGCCTGCAAGCAGACAAAAATATTTGTGATAGGGTCCTCTACTTTGTATTTAGCAGTCTAATTCAGCTACATATAGTCATACGTTTTGTAGCTTTCTGCCCCTTTGTTATTCAAGGAGATAAAGGAAGAAAGAACATTTTTCATTACCTCATTAATACGCTACGCACCACTTATATCTAGTATATCTAGCATATACAGGGTATAACCCCAAAATAAAGCTCTAAAATGGTAAAGTATAAATGCCAGCTAAACGTTGGTTGAATTGTAGTGTTTATCCAGTCATTTTTTGTCATTATAATATCCATCATGTAACTATAGTAACATAGTTTGTTACTTGCCTATACAAAAATATGACTTTTGATGAATGATTTACAAAGGAAAGCAACTAAGCAGAAGATCAAAAACATCATTAAAGCCTCAGGCATACGACAATCCAAACAAAAACATATTGGTTGCAGCCCTGTACAGTTTGCCTTTCAAAGCAGCAGAGTTTGTGCGTTCTGCTTTTGAATATTCAAAATAAACTTCCTGAGTTTTTGATCTAGAGAAGAGAATTTATGTTTAGAAACAGGGGAAAGAAGTTCCTTCATGGTCATGTTGTCAGGGAGCATGGCGGGATGACGGTGAGCCCAGGAGGGGAGTCGGGGTACGGGCACAGGCAGGGCCCTGCCCTTGCTTTCCAGCCTAAGCATGGCGGGCAGAGCTAGGGGTCGCAGCAGGGCCTGTCAGCAGCCCTGGCTGCCTCGAGGGGATGGGCTGGGGCCAGGGGTCCCACCAGGAGACGGGGCTGGGACTGGAAACAAGGCACTGGTGTGGGTCTGCACCCCACTTGAGACCAAGTCTAGGGCACAGGCTGCTGATAAGGCTGAAGTTTACAAGGGGGTCCTGAGCCCCGGGCAGGGGAGGCTGGGGGCAGTGAGGGCAGGGTAGGGCTGCCTCTGCCCCCTGGACTCTGCCAGATGTACTGCTATTACTTAGAGAAATTAATCTCTAACAAATAAGAGAAGAACCTGGGTGGCATGTCCACAGCAAGGACTGTTTAGGGAGGGAGGCTGGACAGCAGCACACAGGCTGTGAATACAGTCATTGTTTTTACAAAAAAAAAAAAAAAAAAAAGGAAGGCAGAAGAAAAATGGAACATGTGAAGTTTTACATCAAAACAAGTTTCTGAGAACACGACAATTTTAGAAAATCCTTTAGGTAGCAAATTAGACAAAGCAGGGTCCTTGACTTAGTTAACCATTTGTAGAAGGAAAATTGACCTGCATAATCATGATAAATCTTGAAAACCGGGGTAGTTAATCAAAAGTTTTTTTCATGTAAGCAGTAGATGCCCCACAAATCAATGACGTGAAAGGACAAAATGCTGCACAGGCAGTGAGGAGTGAGGAAAAAAGCGTGAGAGACAATCCTGTAAGCACCAAGGTGAGAGAAGGCACCCCAGCAGAGATTTCCCTGCAGCCCTTGGAGATACCGTCCTGTAGCAGGTATCCACACTGCAACCTGTGGAGGACCCCACACCAGAGCAGTTAAATATGCTCTGAAGCAAGATGCAGACCCTGGTGAGCTCACACTGGAGCAGATTTAACCTGAAGGACCACAGCCCATGAGAAGGACCCATGCTGGAGCAGGGGAAAATCATGAGGAGGAAGGATCAATAGAAAGGAACTGTCATTCACTGATCACAACTCCATTTCCCATCCTCCCTGTGTCACTTGGTGTGGGGGATGTAGAAGAGCTGGGAATAAAGAAGTGAAGTTGAGCCTGGGAAGAACGGAAGGTGGGAGGAAAGTGGTTTTGATTTTGTCTTCGTTTCTCACCATCCTATTCTATTTTTAGTCATCAATAAATTAAATGACCTTTCCCCAAGTCGAGTCAGTTTTGCCAGTGACAGTAAGTGGTAAGTGATCTTACTGCCTTTATCTCAATCAATGAGCTTTTCCATTTTATTTCCTCCCCCCATCATTCCTATGGAGGAGTGGGAGTGACAGAGCAGTTGGGTGGGCATCTGATATCTGGCCAAGGTCAGCCCACCAATGTTATATGTAAATTTGGAGGAACTAATCATGACCTGTAAAAATATTCTAATCCCAGTTCAGGTGTAATTCAAACCTGAGCTACTTTTACCAATGATTTCTGGTTTTCCACAAAAAGGACAGCCCAGCTGATCCTTGGTGTATTCCCTCTTCTGCTCTCTGTACCAACATTAACATTCACATAGCTCTCTAAAGACATAAACCACAGGACTGATAGGCCTGAAAACTAATCCCACGGAACAAGAACAGGTTTCAACTACTGTAACTTATTGATCCCTCTTCGGTATGTAAATTCATGACTATTTGCGTGCAAATCAGTTCTTCTGCAGTAAAATCCTTAAAATATCCAAAGTACAATTAAATTCACAACATTGTCCCCAGACACACCTTACAAACTGTTATGAACAGTAGAAAAATTACCTTCCATTTAAAAGTTGTTTGATATATAGGATCTGGATATACTTCACATGTTTTAATAACTTTCTATAGGCATACATAATATGTTAATTACTTAATAAGCAGTAGACAGAGGTGATATGCAGCGCACAAAAAATAATTTTATAGGAAAAATAGTAACTTCTGCTGAGCGCAGTAACTTATATCCTAACAGGTATAGTTGCTTTCAAAGGCAACTCCACTCTGATTAACTCTGGAATTTACTGGTTTTGGAAAGGCAGACAGAGCAAAAGTAGTCATCAGCAAAGTTAATACATTTTGGGTTTTATAAAAAACTGTTTGAACTCCACATGCAGATCCTCTCTGTGTCCATTTATTTATCCAAAATTGGATAAACGTGCATTTTAGAGGAAATAGGATGAAGATTGGGATAAATTAAATGCTATACTATGCTATCATAGGAAATTGTAGGCATTCCATAATGCTAGGGGAAAGGTTCAGATCCATATGGGCAAGATATTGCTTATGATTCAGAAGCCCTAAAATACTCAAAAGTTATTGTAGCTAAAATAGGGAACAAGGATGAAAACATAATCTTTCATAATGAACAGTTCAATTTTATTTCCTTCCATTATATCTTGACATAAATAGTGTATTTTATTCATTTTATTAGCAGCCTGGAGCTGCAGTGTACAACTATATTTAAATAATTACTTTTTGATGAAAATCCTTAGTCTTGATATCAATGCTGTAATACCACCCATTTCAAGGACAGGACACTTTTACAGAGAAATCTACATCATGCTGGGAACTGGTTTCATTTAATACAGAATAAAATTAAGCATCTAGAAACAATGGGTAAATACCATGCTTTGAGATAAGTAAGCATCCTCCAAACACCCTTAGTCTAAAAGCAACCTAAGGATCCTGGTCCATAAGCATTTCATCATGAATTTATACAATGTGCTTTAGCAAGAGAGCTATCACAATTCTTCAGTTTGCGGATGGAAGAGGTAGGAAAAGTTTTGCCCGGGTACACATGAATACAGTTCATAAAATACTACATCTAGTTCCAAAGTTTTGTAGAGGGTGTTGTAAAGAGACATACACTTTTTTAAAAGGCTGTAGCTAAGGCTTTACAGTGAGGACCTTAAGAACCCAAATTATTTAGACTATCAAAAAGGAAACTGATAGGTGATTGAAGCAGGTGCAGGTATTTCTGCAGGTAAAAATGTTAAGTACTACTGGACACTTCCCTCTAGTGGAAAAGAAAAAAAAATCAACATGGCAGCCAATGGAGTTCAATATAGGAAAAATCAAGATGGAAAAAAAAGGCCAACATATAACAACATTGAAGCAATCTAGGTTTCTGTAAATACAACATAAGCAAGGAAGTCCCTTGAAAATATATTTTAAAAAGTCTGAAAACCAAAGGTTCAAAGTTCTGTAAACTTGTTAATATCTAAAAATACGGTGTATACATAACGAATGACAGAATGGTACAAAAGGTTTTACCTGTACCCAGTAGGCATGACCTCCACAGTTTACTCCTGTATGAATAAATAATTAAATCTTCCTAAATTCAGAATAATAAAGCCTTTCCACTAGGCCAGCTAAGTAAGCCCATTGGCAAGAGCTCTCATTTTTTTCTTCCCATTGATAATGAAATATTTCTTGTGTAAAATAACAGATTATAAGAAAATACCTTCTTACCTTTCTCTTCTCTCTTTCCCTTACAGCTGTAGATAGACACAGAGGAACGGCCTCTTTACTACTTTCCCTCTTATGTTTTTCACTCAATATAAATTGTCCAAGAATGTCATCAGCTAATATACTGCCTGTCACGTCCCACTCCCAGTAAAGAGGGAGGGTAAGTGACTTCAGATTCGTAAATTCTCAACGGTGTGGACTAAATAAAGAAAAGATAAATCTCAAGGTCCATATACAAACATTTATTAGCTTCCCAAAATGGTTAGTATAGGTCTTAACAAGTCCATGATAATCGGTTAGGTATATAACAAATTATGGCAAGTGGTGAGGTGTGCATTGTGTTACTTAACAGCACGTATAGGACAAATTATGGCAAGCGGTACTTACGGTCGTACTTAACAACTCTAACCGTTACTTAACAATTCTAAGAGAAAAGAGAAACTGAGGGATAGAGAAAGGAAAAGACAGAGAAAAAGACAGAGATAAAGAGATCACTGGTCCTGGTTCCAGCGTCTTTTTCAGGGAATCTTCCCAGGCATAATCTTCTTCTTTCTTGGAAAAATCTTCCCAGGCACGGTCTTCTTTCTTGGGAAGAATCTTCCCAGGCACTATCTTCTTCTATTGTTTCTTCTTTGCTCCCTCTAGGGGCACTTATTTTCCCCTTTTATGTTTGCTGCATTTGCATGGTCCACCCCCCTTGCTGAGGACAGCCTCAACTCAGGTTTCTCCGTTCTCCCAGGTGACGTGTGGCATGATTTGGGTGGAGAGATGAGTGCCACAGTCATACATGTTTAGCATGATCTCTATAATCTTCATTAGCACATGCAGGGTGTGCGCTTTCATATGCATTTTGCGGATAATGAAGCAAAGCTCACTCATCGGACACAATGGCCTTGAGAACTGAGAACTAGCAAGCTCACCACATGAGTGGCAGAACTATCCTGTCTTCACAAGACAGTTCTCCCACACTTTCAGGTGCCAGAAGTGTTAGCCTTATCAGTTCTTTGAAAGCCAGGCCTGCGTTATTTATTTCCTTGCGAGTTTGAGGAATTCCATTGAAGGCTTGGAGGGCCTTCTGCCCCTCGTCAGGGAATTTACAGTCCGTCCCTTACACTGCCCCAGTGAAAGCTCAAATTTGTGGCAAAGCAAAGCATAGACCTCTAAGTAGCACCTCCATTATGAATCTGCTTATTATTCTTCACACATATCCTGTATTAAAAATCTAAAGTCACCATTAAGAAAAACAGCAGGAAGCATTGCAGAACACATCATCATAAAAATTTATGTTTTAAGCAAGACATGACAGAAGTAGTCCTTTTCCCATCTCCAAACTCTGGCAGGGCTTCCTGACACCACAAGAAAAAAGCTCTGGCTCTATATTAATGCTTTCTATGCTGAGCAGATTCCTGATTTTTGGACCAGTAACACTGTAAAAGATCACGGGCATGTGCTATTACTGGCAACAAGAAACTGTTAAATGAAATGTGCATAAATACTAATAGACGTTATTTGCCTGCAGGACAGCTAGTTGCTACCAGGCTTGATTTCTGCTAGGTCAGTGGTTTTAGGAGTTATAGCAGACTCTGAACAGTCCCTCTGATGCCTAGATTGTTTTTGTGGTTGGTTGCTTGTTGTGCTTCTCAGAAGTCTCTCACCTCTCTGTAATATCCCACCCCCTCTGTCTGTCATCTGCCTTCCCCCTGAGCAATCTGGGAATCTTTTTTCCCCTGATGAGTTCGGTTCCACCCAGGTGAGACCAGCTTCTGTCCATAAGATTCTCCAGGGTCAAATCAGCATTATTTTTTAAAAGGAACATAATAAACAAATAAAATCCACAGTGTATGACATATTTTACAACAACTAAATAGTTAGAAAAAGGTAGTGTCATTAGCAAAATCCTGTTCCTGGGGAGTTTCAGGCAAAATGCTCATTTCAGTGCAGGTGGTAATTTCAATTGCAATGAGTGACAGAAAATTCCAACTAAAATTTCCTTAGAATATTTATCACTAAAGATAAAGTTGTTCTAAGAAAAATAACTGTACTTATTCTTTATATACTATGCTCTGTGTTCCCTCCTTTTGCGTGTGTTCTCTCCCTTTGCCTCTCCCTATCTATTAAATCCACTTTTTATTGAAATATTACAGTTACTAGTGGTACTTATGTTCATCACAGAAGAAAATATTTCTCAGGATGAAGAGGCAGATATGAGTGTGTAATGAAGCCTGTAAAGACTAACATATGTGTAGCCAGCCTGCAAATAAAGTAAAATTCGGGAATTTCACACTTGTTTTTCTACTGAAATGATTCAAAATAATCACTAGCAATACCTGAAATAATATGTATCACCAGAGACAATGACAAAAAGGAAATTACTCCAAGTGTGTTCAGAAGCTTTATGGCTACACAGAAACCGGAACATTTTAAGACTATTTTGAAGAAAGCATTAAAGTACACTAAGTTTCTTTCAGTTTAATAAAACTTTTTCCAAAACCTCTCATATTGTGTTTTATAATTTTTCGTCAGCACTGCCTGGAGCTTTACTGACTGAAACAATGTGCTTTGTTTATGAATAAATAAATAAATAAATAAACGAAAGCACGTACCACATACTACACAAGTCACTTTCTATGGTTCACAAATTGTATAGTTTGTAAGCAGATTACTGCTCGTGTGTTCAGGTCATTTCCAACTCACTAAATACAAAGTCTTATAACAGAAACAGGCTGTAATAATACAGATCACCGGTATAAATGGCAAATTCAACTCAACTCATTAGCAAAGGTTCTTAATATTTCCTTAGGTACATGCTTAGTATTTCATTTGCTTCATATTTGCTTGGATGCAGCATCACAGTTGATTATGCTGGTGAGAAGAGAAAGCATATTTCCCAAAAACCTAGTGTGGAATTTTCCAAGGATCCTACTCTAACACTAGGAGAACTTGCAATATGTTTATATGAAAAATCATAATCTGTAATGAAGCGAGAAAGATCAGATTTTACTGTTAACTATTTGGTAGATATGCTAGTTTGGTTGGTCATGAATCTGGCTGACAAAGAGTGAGTAGCAGGTAACGTAACTGCTTTTTCATGTTTTCTTTCCATTGTTCAATAAACCCTTAGTTGTATTACTTAGCTAATACTTAATTGGTATTAGCCACAGGGTATGTATCAAAAAGGAGTTTCAGATTTTCTCATGCATAAATGGCAGGCGATTAATAATTTTACAGATAACTCCATGTATTGGGAATCGACGGTGATGAACACAATATATGGATATGAAACGTCAGCACACTTGGTGTGCCTATGCACAGATGTGCAGGCATGTGTGCATAAACAGAGTATTCTCTGAATATCAGACAGAATCCTTTTATGATCTCATATTTTTAAATAGGAAATGATATTGTTCGTGTTGAGAATAAGGAATACAATTTCAAGACCTCAAGGTCTCCATTAAAGAAAACTATATCTGTATAATAATTTTTGGCATGATGAAACATTTTTAAACTTTTCTGAAAAAATGAAATATAATAGCATGAAATTACCTATAAATTGCAAGGCTGTAATTTTGTGCGCTCAGATCTTTTATTCTGCTCTGTCTCTGACAAAGTAATCTCCTGATAATATTTTAATAGATAGATTTCCAAGCCAGATCTTAGCAAAAAGTCAAAATCTACATTGTATTTCAGACACATTATATTTTAAACCCCTGGAGCCTTTAATTATTTATTTTTCCTGGCTACCTCTGTTCTACTTTTATTTTCATTTCCATTTTTTAGAAAAAAACAGAGTTGATGCAGGTACACTTTTCATACTACACCAATTCTACAAGACAACCTCTTGAAGTTCAAATACAGCACGTTAAGCAAACTAGAAGCATCAGTAAAGAAAACGCGGATCTGAAAATGAATCTGAGAAATCTCCTACACTTGTTTTGTTCATTTCTTCACCATTTTATTTACAGTGTTTAGCTGCTGAACTCTTAAGTCTATGAGCTGATATTTATACAAAAAAAAAAGGGGGGGGGAAGATATTAACCCTGTAACTCATACATTTGAACAACAGGCAAAGGCAGGATATACAGTGGCTCCTACAGGTACAGAAAAAACTCTGGTACCCAGCGCATTTTCCTTGTGGTCCAGAATAAACTTTCTGTTGGGTTAGCAAATACAGGCAGGAGCTATGGTTTGGCTGTTTTTACCTCCTGCAGTATATTGCCTGCTACTTCAGATCATTTGGTCATTTACTCCATTTCTTATACCTGCAGAGAACCCAGACACTCCTGATGTCCTGGTCTTTTCCTGCTTAAATACTAGAGGGTTTTTAAATTTAGTTTCAGTCGTCTTTAATGTGGCCTGAAGTTATTATATGCTAACATGAATGATTCTGTGGTATTTAAGGAGAACAGAAGTTTCATTGGATCTTTATATCTTTTATTTTATGTTTATACTTTACTTTTATACCAACACCACCTACAAGTGTAGGGAACTGATTTTAACACCACTTCTATTCTCTCCCACTGCCACATAAAATGGGTTTCTGTGGTCACAAACGATCATGAATTAGTAACTTAGGAGAAAAAGGATAGTAGAGAGAGAACATTTAGGACTCACTAGCCATGTTAATGTTTAAAACAACCTTTGAATGAATTATTGTATTTCCTAAGCGCTGAATCCAACTGATCCAGTCTGCTAAAGGATATACAACTACAAAAGTTGTTATGTTTTAAAGCCTAATTCCTTGCATTTGCCCTCGGACTTATTATCCTTGCGTTCTGTATTAAGCTTGTGAAATCTGGAGTATTTGTGAGGCATACTCAAATTCCTGGGGAAGCAAACTTTAAAAAAAATCTTCTAAATGATCTTCATGGAGTTCACTTGTTCCCTTGAAGATATTTGGAGAAATTTAGATACTTAAGAGACATTTAGAAGTTTAAACTTTAACTAATTTTACTCCCCCAGCCAGTACCTTATCTATGTACCTATTTAGATTTCTTGAGTACTTTATAATCCTTGGCATAGTTTTTGTCATGATGAAAATTATGGTTCTGTACTATAATTTCACAGTATTTTTCTTGAACAGGTTTATTTTCTCTTGAATATACTTGAATCCCCAAACTGAATCATAGTGTTGTAACCCACCTGCTCTCTTGCCCCTTTGCACTTTGTTTGCGTTTGAATGTCACAGTGAACTCAATCTGGAAAAATAAATAATCATTACCTTTAGAAGTAAAAATTTTCAGCACTACTCAAGAAATCATGGTTTCTGTACTCTTATAGATTTGTCATGACAGTTTATGGTGCTTTGCTTTTCAATCTCACCCCATTCTCAGGGTTCATACAATAGCTAGTGCAGAAGCAGTTGAATACGATAAACTTAATTAAATGCACTGACTTCTCCATTTGCTTCTGTAACAGTTTTGTAGGTGTTTAGAAAGAGCGAGACAACCTTTCTGTGATTATACTTTCTGGACTGATCCTCCTCTTTTCCTTCTTGCTTGGTTATCTGAAAATGGTTTAAATACATTTTTCTCTCCAACTCATTTTCCTAGGCCTCTAGTTTTCACTTAAATCCAAAAGGTTATTGGTCCAGGTGTAAAGATGGGGAAAAAAAGAGTGAAAGGCACCAAACTTTTTGAGGAATCAAGAAATTCTAGTAAGGATTCTAAATGTAATCTCTAGGTTCTTCTTAAATACTGGGAAGTGATAATGGGAATAAGGACCCTTGACACCTTTACAGCAGTAAGGTATCAATGGTAAGATAATGCTAGCAATGTTCTGTAACAAGGAGCAGGTGATACAGAAATATAGAAAACAAATAGGAAAAATTAATTATAAGAAAAAACATATAATTTATTTGGTATGTGAAAGAAAGCCAAAATCTTAGCTGAAGAACAAGTAATGGAGTGGTGACTGAACAGGTAGGCTGTAAATAAGGGCACATCAATTCTGAGGTATAACAGTGATTGCAGTTAGTATAAAACTGACTTAGATATATTGCAAAGCCTACTTTAAATATCAGTACCAACTTGTCCATGGCAGCAAGAAGTGCAGCACAGGCTATAAAACCCAGACAAGCTGCAGGTTATGTGAATCTGTGCTCTGCTCTCAAGACCAGAACAGTGATCTAGCAATTACAGATCAAGTTGGGTATCTCTATGCAGTTGCTTTTGTGCCTGCCCTACAGACATAATCTAACTGAGGCTTTTTTCCTGAAAAATTAGGATGATGGTGGGTAGAGAGGCTGTTGAGGTTGTGGGAGGCAATTATAGAGACATGGTCATGCAAGAGACAGAACAATTAGCGTGGCAGAGCAGAGGCTACTCTGTTTTTCCAAACAGCACATAAAAAGAAGATACAACCCTATGATCTGACAAGAACATTTTGCTCAGAATAGACTGTGCGTGTAATCAGAATGGTTTCATTTTCACTAGTCTCTTCAAAACTTTTTTTCATGTCCATGCTACTTTTTCATCGCTCTTTTGTGACTGGGTATGAAGTATTCACTTCATGATAATTAGCGTAGGTTTGCAGTTTTCTCCCTCTTTATTCAATGAAGATGTTTGCACTGTTTACTGCAATGCCTGGTGTTGACTATGTAGGAGTTGGGACCTCACAGAGACATATGAGGCTGTTTACTCCTTGCAGCAATACTGTTCAGTCTTCCTACAGGCTTACTGAGAGCTCAGTACAATGGTTACTTACACTGTTCACCTTCTGCAGAGTGTTTATTTTTCTGCCTGCAACCATTTAATTAAATATTTTCATTTTTCAGTAGAAATTAGAAGATGATGCAGGAGAATGTAAAGGCATTAAGGTAGTTAACTCAAACCGTTGTGCATAGAAGTATATATCCAGGATGCAAAATATCTGATTCTGAGTCCTGAAAAAGCCTTTGAGCACTGAAGCTTGATATTAAATGTCCATTTGAATAAGTGTTGAAGATAGATTTGGCAAAGAAAGACAAAGCTATACCTGCCCAGATATGATCATAAAGGGAAATAAATAAATAAAGGTAGCAAAAGCAAAGCTAAGCAACTTAACATTAAAAATACCCATGGGATTGGAAGGGATGACTTGTTCTTCTGTCCTACTGATGGAAGACAAAAATAACAAAGGATTAAAATTAGTAGTTATTAACAATTTTTTTAGTTAGCCAACTTGGAACATCTCCATCAGCAGGTGTCTCTGTTGGCATTAAGATGTTAAGCCATTTTTCTTCCAATTCATTAGCCATTACTCTTAAGCAACTTTCCAGCAGTTGTCCACCTTTGTTATTATCCATTGGTTCCATCTCTTCAGGCTGTTATTCTTCAGAGAATTATCCTGTAAAACAAACTAAAAGAGACCTACTAAGGCCATTGGATTAGTATGGTTTGGGAGTACTTTTCAAAAGATTTAATTGTCATTGATAAAATCACTTTACATTTACACAAAATTACATTACTGTTACCATAGCCTGCACTGTTTATGTGATTTTTGTTTTTAAACATTCAGAGATATTTTACATTTTAAGACATGTCCAGGGAACAATTTGTAGAGAGTTCAGCTCAAGGTTATTTCTCTTGGGTCTCTGCTTGCACTATAGCCAACACAATTTTATGGCTTTATGTGGTATTGTGTTGTTTTCTGGAGAGACTGAGTATATTCCTTCAAGTGAATGTTATACTGTTTGGTCACAAATTTTAGCACTTTGGACATATTTGCAAAAGGATCAATCCCCTTCTCACACTGAGGTCTTACACCTGCCACCTTGGGAATGCTTATAGCATGTTAAAGAGTTAGTGAATCTGGAAGATTTTGGGACTTGAGGGTACCTCTCCTCTCGAAGCCTGCTAGGGCTGAGCTTTCATTTCCAAAAGGCAGGCACAGACACAGACAGCCACTAACAGATGTACAAAGACAGGAGAGCTGTGCTTTTACGGGCACTGCATGCACACAAACAGCACTTGCATAAACAGGAGCAATACAAATGGCCTGATCCTGTTCTTACTCACAGGCTAATTAGGTTCAATGCGTGCTAGCAGATGTCACGCTGACATCCATCTCCATGGCAAATGCTGGCGTCTTTTACGCAGACACCACACACACTTCTGGTTCCCCAGAAGAATAAACAACCACGTCCAGTATACACGGAAGCAGCTCACACAAATTCTCACTCCCAATACATTCCCTTCCCAGGGGAATGCAGTGGGCTAAGGCCTGTGGTCTTGCTTGAACCAACGAACTCAGTACACAAAGAGACAAAATTCACACCCTTGGTACACCAAGGCAGTCATTCTGCCCAAGCAATGAGACCTGGCACACAAAAGAAGTGCTTCACATTGCTGACAAAGCACAGGGCTGCTGCATAACACACAGGAACCCTTAACCTCATTCTCCACCAAATGTCACAGCCATAAGCAGCCATAAGGACAGAACCTCATCACTCAGGAATGTAACTTTCAGATTTTTATTAAAAATGGGATAGGTATAGCAGGAAGTTAGCAAATCCTATTCTGCTCCCCCTCACCACTCCCCCCCTCTATTCCCCCCCCTCCCCGGGTTGAAGGCTTCCACTTCTCACTGACGCAGGGGAACAGGACACTTACTTGTGCTGGGCAAGGTGTCCAGTCCTGTCTGGCAGCCTGGCATTTACACGTCATGGTTCTACCTTGTGATTAGCTTTCTACACGGTGTTGGATGTCCATGGATGCGTTCCCCCATAAAGGGGTATAGTTTTCACTTTTTATTGCTTCCCCATTTAGATGATTTACAAAAGCTGCCAACAGCATTACTGGTCACATCAGGCCAGGCAAACCTATTTTCCACTATCCCTGTCTCTAACGCTAATTAGCTGTTCTTACTTGTCTTACTATCACCTTTCAGACTCCAACTCCAAATGTGAAAGGACATAAAACTGTTAAGAGTTCATCTATGCTTCTTTATTATTGTTCTGTGCATACCTAGATCCTTAGAGCAGGGCAGACTACACCTACAGTCCAGAGCTTTTTGATATGCCTCCCATCCAAAAGTCATCTGTTCATGGTTTGCTTCCCCAAAACATACCAGAATACAGAGTTAAAACTGGCTAGATGTACTCAAGACCTCAGTTATCTGAGCAATACTTTTGTGTATGCTTTGTACTCTAATGAATAGCTCACCAAATTCATTGCCATCTCTATTAAAATGCCTAGGTTTGTGGATGAGAGGAGATAAGTAGATGTCACTTACCTCAGGTTTTGTAGTAAGATTTTAGAAACCATCTCCCACAACACTCCTATATCCAAGCTGGGATGTTATGATCTGGATGGATAAACAGCTAGATGAGTTCAGATGGACATTGGGTTCAGAGTTAATGGGCAATACTCTACCTAGAGAAGACTAATAAGTGCAGTACTGCAAGGGTCTGTCCTGGTACTTTTCCTGCCTGACATTTTCAGGTAAGGGAGCACACCCTCACCAAACTTGCAAATGTTGCCAAATTGAGAGAACCATTTGATATAACTGAAGGCAGGACTGCTATCCAGAGGGATCTAGAAGGCTGTAGGAAAGGGCTGACAGGAACCTAACGAAATTCAATGGCACATGCATATTTCTGCAGCTGGAAGGGGTAAGCCCTGGCAGCCCTATAGTCTGGGAACTGACTGGCTGGGAATCAGCTTTGCAGAAAAGGTCCTGGGTGTCTGGGTCAGCAGCAAGCTAAGCATGAGCCAGCAGCCTGCCCTGGCAGCAAAGATGGCCAGCAGTGTTCTAGGCTGTTAGTAACATGGGCACAGCTGGTAGATCAAGAGAAGGGTTTACCCCTCTTTAATCTGCACTGATTTGACTACAGCTAGATACTGTGTCCAGTTTTGGATCCCCCTGTACAACAAAGACATTAACGACGTGGAACAAGGTCCAGGCAGGACCAGCGAGCTGGTTGGGGCTGGAGTACTTGCCGTGTGAAGAGGGGCTGAGGAACTGGTGTTTTTTCAGCATGGAGAAGAAGTAGCTGCAGGAGAGACTTAGCGGCTGCCTGCCTGACCAGGAGGTCATTGAGAAGATGGAGCCCGTGGTGCATAGAGGTAGAGAAAACAGGTATAAATGGAACCAAGAGAGGTTCAGGCTGGACATAAGGAGAAAAATTTTGGCATGAGGGAAAGGCCAGAGAATCTGTACAGGCTCCGTCTTTGGAGACTTTTCAAAACTCAAATGGACAAAGTCCTAGTCTGATTCCATACCTGACCTTCCTTAGAGCAGCGTATTTGACTAAAGGCTTCTAAAGGTCTCTTTCTGGCTTAATTAGTCTGGTTTTATGGCTTTTTATTTCCCCAAAGGTAGTATTTTTATTTAAAATATATATATATTACAGGAAAAAGTTCTATACTGAAGGCCTTTTTCTTGCAATGATTTTAATTCAAGAATATAAATAGTTTATAATTTTTTTAAGTTAGTGGGAATACATGCTCTTACAAATAAAATATGATTATTTCCTGACTATATGAAAACTAGGGAGTTTTGTATTAATATCAATTGTAAACTTATGTAAAATAACAATGAAAAATTAAAACCTATGCTGCCACAGTACAGTGCATCTGTCAGTAACTGTAGCAAGAATGTTTGCATAATGCATAAATCACACAAATACTTCTCATAATTAATTTAGCCTCTTCTCTCCATCTCAGTATGATATGGGCAGAACTGATGAAATGCAAACTGACATGCTCTGAGAAAACACACAAAAAAGTGAAGTTTCATATGCAAGGAGTGGATTTCAGCACTTTTGTCAGCATACAGCTGAAGCTGAAATGGAGACGTCTAAATTATATATCTGTTTTGCCACCACAGACAACTGTGTCCTAGTTGCAGTGAAGGACAGCATTTATATGCAGGGGAAATAAGATGGTACATAATTCTTCATTATGAATTGTGAACAGGAATAGTTTAAGGGCTCAGAAATCAGTTTCACTGGAGGCTGATATTATGTGTCTTCATATCGTCATCCTTTGCAGTGCTACCCTGTCCTGGACCAGCCTCTCTTGTGACTGATCGACCTTCACTGTGTCAGAGAAGAAACTTGCCACTGCCAGATTTCCAGCCACTCTCAGACTCGGAAATCAGGATTCTAAATTGGAAACCTCATTTATTTCAATTCGCTCCTGGTTCCTATTGCTGATTTTTATTTTCTTTCATACTGTCTTCCATGTTGTATATATGTACAGAAGACACTCTGGTAAGTGACCATCATGCAAACACAGTCTCAGTCAAACAATTCTTAAGTCTCATGTCTTCTCTGTCTTCTCTGAGGCTAAGTCTCCATCTGCAAGTATGTTGCTTCCTAGGTCCTCACACAATCACCACTGAGGCTGACTTAGTTGTTGCAGAGTCGACAAAAAGACAAAGTCTACAGTCACAAATAAACTAGTTCTCCAAAAAGTGGAAGAAAGGAAAATTAAAAATAAATTAATCTTCTTTTGTCTCTTGTTGTTCACAAGGTTTTGTGGATTGTTTTGGGTTGTTTTTTTCTGTTTGGTTTGGTTTTTGCTTTTTATTTTTTTGGTTTTTTTAAAATAATGGTTATCTTCCAGACTGTTCCTAAATCTTACATCCTTTTACTTTTCAGGGCAATCTAGCAAATCCTTAGTCTCTTATTTTATTCTGTCATTGAATAGTGATAGTATATGAATTTCTTATTATTATTTGAAGCTCTTGATATCTAAAACAGCCCTTCAATGACTATTAATTTCTTTGGTTCTCAATCTCAATTGAAATCTCCATAGAAAACAGTACCTTTTCAAATCTCTCTCAAATTTGATCAATTGTTAGACACTCACTTTAACTCTATAATTACTTTATTTAATTTGCAAACCATTCTGCATAAGCTGCTATGAAAGATGAAAATCAAAGTGGTATTGTATTCCAAAAAATGAACAAGAGTAAAGAATCAAAGAGAATTTTCTCCAAAATTTAAGGAAAAAGTTGCTCTTTTAGAGCAGATTTTTCTCCTCAGTTCATGCTTACAGTTGCATTTCAAAACTTCACAGGTTTAGACAGGTCTGAACAGAGGAGGTATATTAAAAAAAAATAGTAATATATGCATATTAAACAGCTCAACAGAAACTAGGATGTATTATTCCATTTGTGGATGAACTGTATTTCTTTGCTTATTTATTTTAAGGAGCATGCTTTTCATGCACTTTTAACAATCTTCTCTTCCATTTCTCCATGTAATGTCTTTTACATAGTTCTTACAAACACACACAGGGTGGTTTTTGGACAGTATCCATCAGCAGATTCATCATTCATCAACAGCTGAAATGCAAGAAAGTTCACACATTTTAGAATATTTTATTTCTTGTTCCCTAGCCTATTGCAGTCATCCATAAGCAATCACTTTAGAAGAAATGTCTTAATATATCCAAAGATAACGCACTTTTAGATATCAGCTAAATGTTGATACCATCTCTTTGATGGAAATCAGATCTCAAATACAAATTAGACAATTATTTTCTGCATTATAGAAATCAGACTCTTTCCTAGTCAACATTTTTAAATTATACTACTTTCTGGCATCACACCACTAGCTGGAAAGAGAAAATGGATTTGTTCACATTTCGTTTGATATGATTTCTTTTATGACTTTACTGTTTTATTTTAAAAGACCACTAGTCACACATGGAACAGATCTGCGTGTGTACCAGATCTGCTAAAATGCTAACCTAAAAATTCAAAGTCAGGTTTTTTTTAAGGACTCTTCCACAACATCGAGGAGAGGATCTCTGTAAAGGCTTTTAAAGTTGTCAAAGTGTTATACACTGGAAGTCACTGCAGGCTAGAAATACTCTGCGTACAGAGAAAGACAGCTGCAGCCACTACCTTGTACAGCCTCAAATGCTTCCTCTAAAGAAAATGAAATTCCCATTAAGACCTGTCTTTCCTGCTAATCAGATAATGTTTCTTTGCAAAGATTTGTATTCTGGGTTCATGTAAGGTGGAGAGGATATCACTCTTAAGAGACTAGAAAAATATGTTCTGTAGTTAAATCACACATGTTTATAATCTTTTTTATTTCTGTCATTAACAGCAATCTTGTTCCCATGACTTCAAAACATATAATAGTAACAATTACTTGAATTTAAGTGCCTGCCATACTATAAGAGACTTCCAAAATACATAGCTTCAATATTTCTGCTAGACTGTATGAAAAATGGGTGATCAACCATTTTGTTTGTCATCTATTTTGGAAGAAGAAAAACTGAAGTTTGCAATGATGTTCTACACTTTCATAAGTAATGAAGTGCTTTTAATTTCTACAGTACTGCGGTGATTGTTGCTGTAATGTCTAAGCTGACAGTTTAATTTCTTTTCAAAGTTTTAAGAAATTACATTATCTTTTTGCCATGCTTCTGCACTTATAACTGCAAATTTAAATGCAAGGAAAGCAATCCAACTTCTCTAGTAAGATTGTATATTATCGTATGAAATTTCAGTAGAATTAGAAAATAATTTTTAAGCATTTCTTAACATCCCAATTAGGAAAAGCACAAAACCCCATGTTTCCCTTAGACAGACATCTGAATTGTTTGTGTTAAAGTAGCACTGACCATATGTCAACCACTTGACTTTGAACGGGGCTCTCCTAAATGGCACCCAAAGGGATGTTGCCATCAGGTTTATAGATTGAGTCAAATAATCTCACTGAAAGGTCTGCATTCTTGTAGAACTGCCAGTAGCTGTTAATGTAGCAATCTTGACCTCCTGAGTATTTCCTTCAAAATTAAAGAACAATGTCCAAGCACGAGTAGAAGCATCGTATCACCACCATTCCTTCACTTGTGTGATGCTGTTAAGCACTACCTGAGCTGTGCTGTTCTTGAAACACACTTTTGAGAAAAAATTTATTTCAGCCTTAACCAAGTACAGCACTGCTTCACTGAATGAAACCAATTAAGTTTGGCTTGAAAACAAACATCAGAGTCCTTGGAGCTGAAGTGGGAGAGGTAGGGGTGTGTGGGGGTGTGTGTGTGTGTATAAGCACTCCAATTTAGGGTCTCCAGTTGAGTCAATTGTAAGGTTTTTCAGAGGTTTTCAGGGACTCACAGCTCCTCCAGACAGCAGAAGTTGCTTTTTAAAATCTAACTGCATACATTTTTCCCAAAAGCACACAATGACTTAAAGGCAGAATCAGGAATAAACTCCAGTTCTTGATTTCCTGCCCCTTGCTTATTCCACTGTGGTTCACTATTCTTTCATGAAAACACCGTATAGTCCCATAGCTTTGGCAACAAGTAGTATCTAATTTTGTTGGTATTCTGTACCTTCAATTATGAGTCAGCATCATTAGCCTAATTTTTTAATATATTTGATGGGATCTAGTCTTTTCTGTCTTTTCTGACATAGTCCTGAATGTGGTATAACTCAGAGAACTGTGTGTCAAAGAAATAAGAAAATATAATACTTACATACTCCTTTCACAACGGATCAGTTTTCTGACAGGGATTCTCAGTAGCAAGAAGGGACCAGATAAGACATATATCTGTCAAGAAATAAAGACTATCCCAGAGCACACAGGTTACTAAGAACATTATGGAAGACCTGACTCGCACAATGTTAATTTTGTTCAGTTCACCCCACAGGTGCTACAAACCTCCTCTCAGCTACCTGAAAAAGAAGTTGGATTGTTCTGGCATGGACTTTATAAAAAGAGAGAGGAGTACCTGGACTTGCTATTACACAATGCCTATTACACAGTACTATTACATAGTACACATTTACATAGCGTATCCATGTCTAGTATGAGCACTGAGAGTGCATTTAACTCTCATATAAACTAAAGAGGTGAATTAATGTTTGGGGTTTTTTTAGTTTAACATTAGATCATTACCAGCAAAGGACAAGTTTTAGTACCAGATGCTGTTGCTTTGAACAATACAGACAAAAATAAGCACACATTTTGCTAAGCACAGAGTAAACAAGCAGACAGCTCTTTTGGATTAATAGAGTATTCAAACTACAAAACTTTAAGTCAAAATGTTAAAAAATGAAGGAAGTTAACTGATTTTTAATCTAAGTCATTCTACTTTTAGGTTAATTTGGGGGTTTGAAAGTATTATTTTGTCATGTTACTATTTATGGTTTCATAATTACATTTTCCTCATGTTACTTTGCTTCTTAGGAAGTCTCCCTACTCTTGCACATAAAGAAGAAAGCAAATTAACCTCGTAAAGTGAAAAAGGAATAGCAGTGACTCATATGTTTTAAATGCACAAAATAAAAAGCAGAATTTCTTTTCCAGTCTTAAAAGTCTTTCTAAGTTACCTTTACAAGGTAGAATTTAAAAGGAATAAGAAGTGATATGTAGATTTTATTTCTTTTATAACATTCATTAAATACTTAAAGTGTGACATGAATCAGAATAATGGGTGAAACCTTCAGTGTGTTGCAGTTTTGTTTTCTCATGCCTTTATTACAAATACAGAATGCATAATTGATGCATATAAGTCAAGTCAGAAGTTGAGTAATTAAACAAAATTAACATTTAGGGAAGAAGTTATCCTCTTTTATGATTACATTTGTGTTACTTGGAAGTTTTTGTTTTGGTTTGGTTGTGCATTCCTGTTACACCTTCCTAGAGTTTTTTTTTTATAGTCTTTATGCTCAAAATATGGAAAACACACATTTTTTTGCAGAGTTATGAAGAAAAAGATATGCTCATGTACTGTTAGACTTCAGCTTCAATGAAAATATTTTTTTCTATTACAGAGGTAGAAATTAAATAACTGCTTATGAAATTATATGCACTTAGTTATCTAAATTGCCTACTCTGAACACACTTAAAAAAATATGGATATTTTCTGCATTCAGAATATAATTTCCAAAAGGTCACCTTGCGTAACTCTGTTCCTTTAGTAGTCTCTTCTCCCTTTCAGGTCCTTGAAGCAGAATCTTTATTGATTTTGAATTAATTACCATTGTACCAGAAGGCTCAATGGATGATCTGAGATGAAACTCTATGATCTGAAATTTTCAATCATGTTGCTCACATTATAGCCTAACATCTGATATTCTTTCTCACGTTGAATAATGTTACCTCACACATGATCCTAATGACTTCAGTATGACCATTTCCAAAAAAGTTCCTAAGCATACAAGAATGAGATCAGTATCTTGTTGTTTAAAAGAAGCTCTAAATATTTCTCTATGAGAATATCAGTGCTTTCGTAGTCATACTAAATAGATAAAGACACATAAAAAGACAAGGAGCATTCAGTACATATGCAATGTAGCATTTTATACAAATATTTTACAGCTGCATTCATTCTCAGGTATTGCCAAACTGTTGTTCAAAAGCAAAGTTCTGCTTCCTGAAACAGTGGATTTTTTTTCTGCCCCTACTAGTTATAGAGAGGAAAGTCATCAGAAACCTTTCTTGTGATTAATAAAGAGAGAAGGGGGTTCAGGAAAAGACGGGAACAAAAAAACATGATGAGCCAAGGACCCCCTGTATTGACCATTAATGTGGTACTCAACACCATCTGCATTCTTCAGCAAGTGAGTGAGTAAAAACAGTTTATCGGAATGGAGATACCTGCTTTCTGAGAAAAGTGCTTGTAGATAACTTCAGAAGAGCTATGTCGTTTGAAGAATTGAGAGATATCATTGCTCATAACCAGTTTATCCTGATTTCCACGTTATACGACCTCTGTTAGATTTTTCAGGTTTGGACTGAAATGACTTTTAAAGCAAAAAGTGCAGACAACAAGCAACGTATACATGATGGTAAATATGAAAACAACTAACAGTGTAATATTGTCCACTTGTCAAAGGGAGAAGAAATTAATTAAACTGTAATCCCACTTAATGACTTACATTTGACACCTTCTGACACACAAGGGACAAAGGCATCATATAACATAATTTACTTATGGGAGTTAAGTTGAATTGAATTGAATTAAATGGAATCCAATGAACTTCTGCAACTTGAGGAATTTAACCTTAAATATTAACGTTTAGATGAATGAGATTTGCACACAAGGAACAAAACAAGACAAGGCCTTAAAAAAAAAACCAAAAAACAAGACAAGATGCCTTAAAGTAAACACAGAATGGAACTATGTAGAAATTATTTCTCCATTATTTTCTGTCTACCGTGTTATCAGCAATTAAAGACTGTTACCCGACTCAAATAACTTCCCCCTGTATAAGAACAGGGGGTAGCAGAAAGGATTATGCCTGTGTGACCAATGAGAAGTCTTCTGAAGTCTAGGCCTCTTTTATGCAGTTACTTAATCTTAATTTCCTTCTTTTCTGTAACAGGTTAATAGGTATTTGACAGTTATTTTTTCATGCATCACTAGGCTTGAATAAAGATATACCATGCCCAAGGCAGAAGGCAAAGGCAGGGTCTGAGAGAATGAAAGACCACCCACTGTAGGAAATCAGGGTCAAGACCATCTAAGGAACCTGAAAGTGCACGAGTCCATGGGATCTGATGAGATGCATCTGCGGATCCTGAGAGAACTGGCAAATAAAGTCGCTAGTCACTATCCATCCTATTTGAGAAGTTGTGTCAGTCTGGTGAAGTTCCCGCTGACTGGAAAAGGGGAAACATAACCCCCATTTTTAAAAAGGGAAAAAAAGGAAGACCCGGGAGCTACAGACCAGTCAGTCTCACCTCTGTGCCTGGCAAGATCATGGAGCAGATCCTCCTTAAATCTATGCTACGGTACGTGGAAAATAAGGAGGTGACAAGTGACAGCTAACATGGCTTCACTAAGGGCAAATCGCATCTGACAAATTCAGTGGCCTTCTGCAACAGGGTTACAGCATTGGTGGATAAGGGGAGAGCAAAAGACACCATCTACCTGGACTTGTGCAAAGCATTTGACACTGTCTCACAAGACAGCCTTGTCTCTAAATTGAATACACATGGATTTGAAGGATGGACTGCTCAGTGGATAAGGAATTGGCTGGACGGCCACACTCAAAGAGTTGCTGTAAGTGAATCGATGTCCACATGGAGACCAGTGATAAGTGGCATTCCCCAGGTGTCAGTATCGGCACTGATGCTGTTTAACACCTTTGTCAGTGACAGTGGGATCGAATGCATCCTCAGAAAGTTTGCCAATGACACCAATCTGTGTGGTGCAGCTGACACACGTGAAGGAAGGGATGCCACCCAGAGGGATCTGGATGAGCTTGAGAGGTGGGCCCATGCAAACATCATGAAATTTAACAAGGCCAAGTGCAAGGTCCTGCACCTGGGTCGCAGCAATCCCAAGCACAAATACAGGCCGGGTGGAGAATAGATCGAGAGCAGCCCTGAGGAGAAGGACTTGGGGGTGTTAAGTGATAAGTAGCTAACATGAGCTAGCAACGTGCACTCGCAGCCCAGAAAGCCAACTGCATCCTGGGCTGCATCAACCAAAGCATGGCCAGCAGGTTGAGGAATGTGATTCTGCCCCTCTGCTCCACTCTAGTGAGACCTCACCTGGAGTATTGTGTCCAGCTTTGGGGACCCCAACATAAGAAGGACATGGACCTGTTAGAGCAAGTCCAGAGGAGAGCCATGAAGATGATCAGAGGGCTGGAGCACCTAAGCTATGAGGACAAGCTGAGAAAGTTGGTGTTGTTCAGCCTGGAGAAAAGAAAGCTCCTCAGAGACCTTATAGTGGCCTTCTAGTACCTGAAAGAGTCCTACAGGAAAGATGGAGAGACTCTTTATCAGGGAGCATAATGACAGGACACGGGCTAATGAGGGTAATAAGTCACCCACATCAGGTTGCCCAGAGAAGCTGGATGGTGTTCAAGGCCAGGTTGGATGGGGCTTTAAGTAACCTAGTCTAGTTGGAGTGTCCCTGCCCATGGCAGGGGGGTTGGAACTAGGTGATCTTTAAAGCCTCTTCCAACACAAACCATTCTATGATTCTATGATGATTCTATGCCTGGTATAGGGACTTAAATGTGGACATCATATTTTCCTCAGTTCAAAAAACCCTCCAGTAAAAATAGAAAAAATGAAATGAAATGAGAGTGAAATACCTGTAACGTGAATCACAGGAATTCTTTTCCTCCCACCTCAGACTGATCCTTTCCACCATCAAGGTTGCTGGCATACAGGCCTTTAAATTCCTAATCTGACTAATGGTGTTCATCTAGGACCAGTCTGAAAATGAAACAGGAGAGTAGACCCCATTATTTAGCTATTATTGTTTGAGCAACTGTATTTTGGAGGATTTCATGTTTCCCTTAAAAAGATCACCAGCAAGTCTTTATCACTATACATTAAAATCAAACATCCATTAGTTAAGACAGCACAGGCTATTTGCAGAAGAAATACTTTTTCTACCTGTAACAACAAAACTTTACTCTTGGAGCCACAAATCTGTCTTGATAAGGGATATTTCATCTGTACAGCAGTGCTTTCTGTTTCAATGAGCTTTGGTTGCAAAGGATTTGGAAACTTTTCATCTCTTCAAGAGATGCATAATTCTTCCGAAAAAAATTATTCTCAACATAAGTCTTCCAAGTGCTTGAAATGTCTTTTCATTTTTAACTATGTCAAGTGCTTCTCTCAACAACAAAATTTAAAAGACACTTTGGAAAATCTGATTTTTGTTCTCTATTATTTCCTTTCATGTACTCACGTGTTTATTTTATATAATTGGTCACAGAAGCACTGCCTGAAAGTGATGTAACTGTGTCACTTTTTAGATTTATGCACCGAATTGTGAAACTACTTCTCATTCCTTAAAATCACCTTCTACATTTTATCTAAAGTTAAGGAAATATGGTTAAATAGGATGCCCCTTTTTGTACATAGTAGGAAGGGGTCACAAATTTTTCAGTCACCATGAATAGAGTTTACATTCTAACACAGATCTGAACTATTACCCTAGAAGTTTGTTAGTCAAATGGCTTCTGTTCAGGGTTGACTCAGCTCACTGACCTGGAAAGGGACTCTCTTACAGCAGTTCACATGAAATCTGAATAGCCTAGTTTAATAAAGCTCACAACTGGAAATTATAGAAGTTTTATCTGAATAAAAAGGGGAAGTGTAGGAATTTTTTAACATTTTTCTTCTTACCAGGTAGGAATGACCAAGCCTGCATATTCAAAACATTCATGTAATAAAGACACTCTCCAGAAACAGGGCTATATTTTTACATAATGTTGTCATGCCAGGTGATTGCCCTTAGTTTACAGGATTGCATGCAGGAGTAGATTGAGAAGGGAAAACTCAAAGAAGGTGAATTCAAAATTATTTTTTTAAAGCTAGAAATAAAATACTGACAATGAGTGTGTGCTGATGTTAATTACTGTATCATAAAATATTAATTCTAAATTACAAAACTATTTTGGGACTTAAAAAAATGATAATAAATTCAGAAATGCAAACCGCTGAACAGCTGCACTAGAAGACACTAGAGGGGAAGAAAGAAAATGTACTTTATTTTGACAAGAAAAATAAAATTATGAGAAGTGGTTGGGACCCACCACTACAAGTTAAGAAATCATCAATCACAACAGTTTACACTTATTATTGTAACAATCCAGGCACTTTTTGAAGTGCCCTTAGCCTGTATGAACAAGAGTTAATGTTTGTTCATTCTTAATAAAGATGTTTAAAATCTGAGCTGCTAAGAAAAGTTCTATTTTAGACAGAGGCAAGAGAAATTTGAAATAATCATCTCAATGCACCACAACTCAATTCTAGACACTTTGCAACACCAAGTAGTAATACAGAAACTAGATGACTGTCTAGATTTTGAGGTTAGGAGCTTGAATTTCCACATCCCATGTGCTTTGACAGCTTATCGACATAGCCTCTGAGATTTTCCAGGTGAGCCTGCTCTACAAAAGAAATTTCCCCATCATTTTTGAATTGGCTAGTGACTTCTCTGTTTAATCTTCTCTCATGTATAACATGGCAAGAGAAAACAACGCTTGAAGAACCTTAAACTGTCAGAATGGACTACCGAGAAGCTTTATGTTGCTGACTTTATTTTCTACACGCCACCCATCCCATGCACGTACAGAAGACCCAGAGCCATTGTAATTAGAGGAGTACCATGCTGGTATAGATTTTAGATAAAATGCTGAGTACAGTCCTGACCGTTCTCTGGCAAGTAACAAACCACAAACAGCTCCACAAATCAGAGGACAAATGTGTCCAATTATTTTCTTTGCTTAGACCTCTCTCTTTTTTTTTTTTTCTTTTTTTTTTTTTTTAAACAGTGCCTGAGCAGGCTGCTGCATACGGAAAGGCATCTCATAACGCCCAAGCACCGGGGGCTCAGAGACTCGTACAGGCAGCTGGAATTGATGAATGCCTTCTCATTCCATAATAATGTTTCCTTAGAAAGTTTATCATACTGAATTACCATACTAGCTTAAACTTTGATGCAACAAACCTTACATAAAGTAAACAGCTTAACTTGCTAGGATAAGAATCTCTCCTACATTAAAAAGACTCTGCAAGTATTCTTAATCCCAGGTGAAACCATGCTACATTTGGTGTCTTGTTTCAGGCTGCATGAACAGGGACAAAGTCAATTTAGATTTAGATATCTTGAAACGCCAGCCAAGAGACATCCATGAAGAACCTGACCTGTTGGAGCACATCCCTGGTCTGCTCCCTCTGCCTGCGTGAACAGGAGCAGCTGCCATTGGTAAAACTCTGACATGATAAGCTGGAGGATTTCTAGCAAAACTACACTGAAGTACTGAGCTCCCCAATGCAGATGATATCAAAAAGATTAAGTCGAGTTCCTGTGGTTTAACACAGAATCATATTTTCTTCTTGCAGCCAGTGCACAAGAAGACTAAAGGAAAACTCTCAAGTTTGCCTGAGTGAGATGTGGTCCCTCGCTGGTGCAAGTACACAGCATGTCAAACTCTCTCAATTTGCATAGCAATTACTAGACAAGGACAAGCTGTAAAACCAAAGATGGACAAATCTGATATTAAAACAAATTTCATGCTGAGGGTTCTCAGGTGTTTTTAGCAGTACAGCCAAATGAGAAACACAACTTCAGAGAAATATGAGCCTGATTAACCACTGTTTTCCTGCAATTTTACTCTGGCAAAAAAGGAGGATTTTTACTGCAGTAGGTGCTGCAATGTAAACCTTGGCAGGACCAGAGTTTTTACAATGCACTTGTCCTTTATAATTTGAAGAGAAACCTGCTAAAACCACACTGCCCGTCAATGATACCTCCTAGGCTTGTCACACTCCTCAAGTTGACCAGAGCACACCAGGCAGAAGAATTACACAGCGCTTAATGGAAAGGGAGTGTAGCGATGCTGACCGTGAGACTGGAGGCGGCTCCCACTTGGTACCAGCAGGTAAATTACCTGTGTGTCCTTGCCTCCATCAAGAGCTGCAGCAACAAATTTCCATGGGAACGCTCTTTTGTTGGATGCTAGAAATGATGAACAGAGCTGTTTTCCTTGTAAGAAAATCCTGTAAGAGCTCATAGGAGCAAACCAGGGAGGCGCTTACAGGGATCGGGTCTGCATCTTGTGCTGTGCCCTGACCAGAGGCTCCTTCAATGCTGCACAGCTCACGGGTCCCAGCATCTGAAGGAATGTAGGATTATCTATGCTATTTTTTTGTTAGCTCTAATAAATAGCATTTAAAAATACCCTTCACATAGCCTGAGTGCTTTTCATACTGGGATCATAACAAAACAAGTCACCAAAACTGGGTGCTTAAATTCTGTTTTCATTCCTCTTCTCTGATCTTGAAGCATGGTCAAGCTGAGCAAAATGTTTGCTTGTCCTTCTCTGCTACGCAGAGAAAAGGATGTTAGGACTGAGATGGCTAGAAAAAAAAACTTGTGTTCAAAAGAGACATGAATTTCCACACGAACAAAGCTAGCTAAACCACTATTTAAAATGCATGAATGGTGTGATGTCCTGAGACTTTGCAAAAACAAGATTGTTCATCACACGTAACTGTCATGGCAAGCCACGCTTTTAACTAAAGAAGTGTTATTGCTAATCAGAACAGACAAAAGGAGCCCCTTAATGCAAATTACTGCCCTATCATTCAGTAGGATATTTTCTATCTGAAAATCTGTGTGATAAAATGTTACATAAAAATAACACGTGAACACTAAAAAAGAAAAATGCTCAATATTGTGTAATCAGTACTTAGAGAATCATCAGAGCATGCTGTTGGGTTGCCTTGTAAAGATCAGTTTTCTGTTTAAGTGCTTAGGTACTCAAAATGTTGGGGGCAAATACAATGAACCAAAAATCCTACAATGAATGGATCATTTCCTACAGATTCCTTAAGGTCCTGTGCACTGCAAATTACACCCTTAAGAAAAAAGCGAGAATCATCGTGTTAAAGAGAGTCTCTTACAGGTCTGATGGGGTATTTTGTGTCAAATGAAAAAAAAAAATCCTAAAATTATCCTCAAAATTCTACAGAGTTTATTTAAACCAGGTAAATACTACAGTGAAGGACAACATTTTTTATTTTTTCAAATTATCTTTACTTGTTGCCCCTTTATAGATATATTTCTCTCCTGACTTGAAGCCTGCTCCTGTAGTCAAGCATCAAATATTACATTCTAGTTTGCACTGAAGTTAATAGAAGCTTTGGTACTCACCTTATAAAAAGGTTAAGTGCTGGGCTAAAACATAAAAACTTGCCAATGGCTTGCAGTATTTGATATTGCGTTTGCTGTTGCACTGCATTTGCACCAGAAGAAGGACTATTCTAAACAAATATAAGCTCAGTTATTTAAAATATACCTCACCTTTAATACAAAATGAAAACAACTACTTAAAAAATGTACGAAACAGGCTTCATAAAATATACCCATAAAACCAAAAAGAAAACAATTTATTTGTAGAAAGAGTTGTGGGTATTCAAGTTTAAATTCTGTATCAGTGTAACTGCATCATTCATTGTCATTAGATTACAGGGTATTTTAGGCATAGTAGGTAGCAAGAATGCAGACAAAAAGACAACAATCAATGTTCTTTTCAAATAAATGTGAACCAAATACTACAATTTGATTAAAATTATTCCCCATGAGCCAGACTATTATTATCCTGAGATAAAACATCTTGAAACAGGTTAATAAACATAAACATTTATCTAAACTAATTTCATTCTCTGCTTTAGAAAGTATAATAAAAACTCCAGTAACAAGCATTTTCTTTATTCTCAAGAACATAAACTGAAGCGGAAAAAAAAACAGTTTTCCAGTACTGAGACGGGAAGGTACTGATATAGTGAAAGAAACTAGTTAGAGATGGAAAGATATCTTTCCTGATTTCAGCAAGGAAAATTCATGGGAGATAGAGTTTAGTGAATTAAAAAGAATTAGGAAGGCAAAGAATCAACAAAATAGTTAGAAATTGGTTTGAAATACATACAACTAAAAATTAACCAATTGCTTTTATGACATACTTAAAACATCAGATATTTCTAAAAGAGTGAAAAATACACATAACTCCATAAGGCGTAATACGCTGTGAATACTCTCTAACAGAAGAGGATGAGTAAGCTGACAATATTTTTAATCATGTTTAATTAAAATCTGAAAAGGGTTACTGATCCCCTTCAAAAGATTCTCTTTGACATTACTTACAATCAAATGAGGTCCTTGAGGTGATAAGACGGTAATTCTAAGCAGAGAATAAAAAATGATAGCTTTTGGAATGATGCTTAGCAGGTCCTTGACTACTCTCCTTGCCTGAGGAGCATATAGGTCTAAGAACAAAAAATGTTTTACTTTTACACCAGAGAATATTGACAAACTTAGGTTAATTCATTGTTCATTAATTAATGAACAAATTAATGAAAATAAAAGTAACTTCACAGAAACTACCCAGTTCCAACTATCTGACTATCCAACTACCAACTATCCTATCCAACTACTAAAAATCTGTATTACATCTAAGCATTTTGAAGTGTCAGTATGACAACGTGAGTCGTTGGAGCTCTTGGTAAAGTAAGACAAGACCTTTTTTTCAACATATAATTTAAATTGTCATGGAAGGGGGGAGAATACTGCTGTGCGCTTTGAGTCTCATGAGTGTAAGGAGCAGAAGTGTTGCGAATACTTCTTGTTCAGTCAAAGAATTAAAGTCAGTTATATGAATAAAGAGTTTATGGAGATGGAATTTTACTTTGCACATTTTATCAGAGAATCAGAGGTCTGCAGAAGGTGGTAGCCTCATTTTTACAAGAAGAGAGGCAAGATACAGTGATATAAACTTAGTCACAGCCACATTGCAATTCAAGGAAATCACTATGATGAACCCTAACCCTTCCATTTTCACAAGCCATATCACCAGACCACACTGCTTTTTAAGGACAGCTGAAGATAATACTTACAGAAAATAGTGACAAGTGCACTGATGGATAAGATGCTTTAGAATCTGTCTACAGTTTGCATTTATTAATAAAAAAATTGACTCTATAATTATTGAACAACCATTATTTATGAAGTATCTTACTTGTCTGTTCAGTAAGTGAAGGACAAAAATGTGAATATGGCGCAAAATTATTGGAAAATATAGCTTGCCTTGCAGCACAACTGTTCTAAGAACACCACTAAGAAAGCTGGAATTTAAAAAAAAAACAGCTGTGCTGGGCAAGTCTGGCCAGCTACTTACCCAGAAGGAAAAAAAGAAAATCCAAGAAAGCACTTTTCTTCCTTCTCTCTCTCTCTCTGCCCTTGGCAATACATCAACATGTAAGTGAAATCTGCTATAAACTAAAAATGAAAAAAACCTCAACCAAACAATAAACCAACCAACAACAAAAAAAAACAACCTCAAACACAACAAAAGCCCCATCAGAAAGAAATGGGAGGGGAAAGACGGATGTGCAAACTATTAATGCTCTGAATTAAGAGGTCTAAACTGGCAATCTCTATGTCACACAAGGTTTTTCAGTTTTACTGCTCAACAGGAGAGTTTGAGTTGATGGAAAGTTCTTATCATCAGTAAGATGTCAAATTAACTCAGGGAAAAGAAGAAACTACTCAGAAGTTAGTGTGAGGTACAGTATGAGAGAGAACAGCTTGGGGCTAACATGTCAAAACAGAACAGAAAAGTTACACAGGTGAAAAAGCTCATGGATCTACAGTTGAAAGCAAACCCAAAGGAAATTACAGTGCTATAGCCCAGCAGAACAAGGTGACACAAAAGTCAAACACAAATTTTTGCTTTTGCTCATGCCATTAGAGCCAAGAAGCAGATGGGAATGTGCCCACCCCTACTGGGGCTTCTTCTTGAGACAAAAACTCTCTTATAATGAGGCAGTTAACATCACCCTTGCTTCTTCTCATGGAATGATGGACCCCATCCTTAAGTACACAAACTCCTAGTATCCCCTAGAGACTGGAGAACTGGATTGAAATGGCACAAAGTAGCTTATAGACAGATACCTGGATACGAGGAGAAAGTCCCATCTATTAGACTGTTCCCTAATCTATTCCTTTTAAGCAATTGTATTTTAAGTAAATAATTAAACATAAATTGTGGTGAGGAGAAAAAGATATAGAAAGAATATATGCAAGAGTTAGGTTTCTGCTCACCTTTGATGAGAATTGATTTCAAATTCCTAATCCAAAATAAACAAGTATACAAGAGAAAGACTGATAGTAACTTTGTGCAGAAATACCCAAAAACCAAATGGCAAAGACATCCTTTCCTGGTGGTTTCAAGTTGGGTTGTGGTTTCAAGTCCTTACCTTCATACAGTTCCTTTCAGTATCTTATTGAGGGTAAAAGGGAACTCACAATAGACATGGAGCTAAGAATTTCTTGGCAACCTATTTAAAATCTTAGCAATAAATATAATTTAACTGGAATAATAATTATCATTAAAATGTAATAGTTCAAATGAATACAAGAAAGCATAACAAATAATGCTTTTAAAATGGTTATACAAGAAAACTTAGGAAAACTTACCCCTTTGTCTATCTTCCCCAAGCCCATTCTGGATGTCAGAATGAGAGTTTAGGGGTGCTGCAGTAGGTCACCAGTGTCCCCTTGTCTCACTGTGAGTGTTGTGATGGCAGTATGAGGTCTCTTCCTCCTCAGTCCTTGGGTCCAACTGGATTTCTCTTTATACATTTCCTTTGTACATTTTCCATTCTATATACTTTTTTTTCCTAGGGTATCTTCAGCCCAAAGGGTATACTCCCATGAAAAACAAAAAATAAACATACAAAAAAACTTTAAAAATATATATATTCCATTTGGTGAAAGTATGTGGGAGAATAAGAGTTGGTTTTTACAAGAATTAGAACTCACAGGTGGAAATCAACCTGCATGTGGAAAGTGTAAGCATCCACTACAGAAAAGTGCAAAATCTACTGCAAATTCAGAAACATTCATGCACAAAAATTACTGTTGAATTCAAGAACTTTTCTTTCCCTCTTTCTGACAGATCAAACGCTATTACACTCATTACCTTGATAAACCCTCTTGATCTTCTTTCCTCTAATTGTGCCCTTTCTGTCTTTCTCCTCCCTCTGAAGTTTCCATCATTCTGTCTTCTCATCCAGTAGGACATATGGAATCCCTTTTTGCACTTATGCACATCATTATATTTTCAACGTGCTAGCTAATTTCAGACTGGATGAATGATAAAATTTTGTGATGTTTCTACAAAGGTTGTGAAAACAGGCAGCCAGTTAGGGGAGGGAGGGCACATTGGGCATGGCACTGTGTAAAGCTCAAGCATTATTAAAATCCAGAGAATCACCAAGAAAAATGACATTACAAGCAGCTCAATCCCAAGAAAGGCTTTATTCAAAGCTCACACACTTTGGAACAACAAAGGAAATAAAACTTCATTCACCCTGATGATGTGAATTACTTCTTTCACCTTATTTCTTTCTGGGAAGTAAGGAGAGACTAAAATATAGCCTTATGTATTGAGAAAGCTATAATTATCTTATCTTACTCTACATATATTTTAGTGAGCTGAATTTTGCATTCTGTTTGCCTCTGTTTCCTTTATATAGCACTAAAACCCCTCTGAAATCCGTGAAATTACCAATTTGAAATTACAGTAAGACTCATTCGAGTTTTTACCACATCTATTCTCACTGTAATATTTTTCAGGAGACTAAGTCCGTATTGTACCATTGTCTTCTTTCCTTTGAAACCATGGTCACTGAAATTAAGTATCAGAATTTTAATATCTCATACAATCTGTGACAGGTGCTTTATTACCTCTACCTTTTCAATATTCTATGTTGATTGCATTGCCATTCCCTTCCACACAGTTTACAGCCTCACTAAACTGTAGGAAGAAAGGTACTAGCCAGCAAGCAAAACCACAAAACATTGAAGCTGAAAGAGAAAAGGTCAAAATTTTCAAAATTCACTGTCATATTTGATGTATTTCAGGAATTTTAATAACCTCAGAAATAATCCTTGTTTTTAATGTTACTTTAAGAATGAGTAACTAGCTATCAAAGGATTTTTTAAAAGATAAGAGTAATGAACTGAATATACTTTGTTCATTGTTCAAATAAGAATAAAAACAGATGAAAAGTTCCTTTTACATTGTTCATCAAAATAAGACACTTTGTCACCCAAGATACAAATTTTCATTTTCAAACATTTATCATAAAAGCCATGAAAACTAAAAGCTGGTTTCTCAAAACTGCATTAGATTCCACTGATAAAGCCATCTCTCTGTCCCTTTTTCTGTAATAGCATGTAAATCGGATAATTTATTCCAAGTGTATGGGAGATCCAAGTTTCAGCTCTGTCATCTGTTTGAGAAGACTGAAATCTATGGTTTACATAGAACATTATCTTCCAAAAGGGCATACTCTGATTTCAGAGCATGGGACAGTCTTATTCCCCTTTTATTGCATCTTTCAAGTATTTAAATACTCAGTAAGTCAAAACCAAAATGTCACCAAGATGCCTTGTGGAATGTGGTGTTGGAGACATGTCGTGGAAGTAATCCTGTGCATGCCTCGGTAAATACCTAATTTTTATGCAAAACAGCTTAAATAAGACTAAGACCATTCATCCCACTAGCAAATATCCTACAAGTCTGTAACAATCCTCTTTTTCTGCTTCACTGAAGAATTTTCCTGATCTGCAGATTGCCTGAAACTGAGAAAATATTCTGGAAACGGAACACTACACTCCAGTTCTCTACGTGCGTTTCTTCCTAGGCTTTGACTGAGGGGCACTGCGGAGGCAGGATCGGGGCCGGGGGAGCCCTGCCCTCATCGCAGACTGGAGAATGGGATGGCACACACAATGGAGGTCATCACCTGCACTTTAGGGAGGGCCCTGAGTTTGTTCTTTCCATCCTATTGTCCTCCAGCCCCTGCTGGACAAAGAGAATAACAGTCAAATCTGGGAGTAGCTAGGTATCTGGGGGCAACTTATTTATTGAAAGGAAAGAAAAAGCCAGCCTCACAATAGACATCTGGATAGCTACAGGAAGACTTGGGAAAATAACACATTAAGCTTACTGAGTGTTTAGCCAATGAAAGCAAGAGAAATGTCATTCGTCTGCACAATGGCAAAGCATAAAAAAGAAATTAGTTCTTTAAATCTCTTTTTCTTGTGATTGAATCTCTGTGATTCTTCATTAATTGAAAAGCTAAAAATGATCTAGAGTGCCTGCATCTTCTGACAACTTTCTCATAAAATTGCTGTCACTTCAAAGTTGGGTCCCATATTGTGGCAAACTGCATTTCTGTAACAGCAAAGAACTGAGTTTGCATTTTCTTTACCCATTTTTCAGATACTCACAAAGACAAGCATAGCGCTGTTCAAGAAAAAGAGGTTCAGCATAAAAATAAACAAATCACTCTCCATTATCCAAAATCTTTGCTCCAGCTACAGTCCAGCTACAGTTAATAATAATAGCACAGATCAACTGCAAACACTGAAATAAGTTTCAAGAAAGTCTGAATTCATCCATGATTAGTCCCCCATGACTTGGGGTGACAGTTTTCAGCACAGAACAGATGCTCCCACTCTATGTAGCAGCATGAACTGTCCTACAAGTGTAGCCATCTCTCATAAATCTCATTTATGAAAAAAAAAAATCAAGTCCCTTAAATACCTGTGGAATTTGGGGAATTTTTTTCCCTAATGGACAGTAAAAGACTCTGACTTCAAAACACGCTTCACAAAATTGAATTAAAAAATCTCAAATGCTCAACACAAGAACACTAAAATACATTCTTATATAAGCTAAGTAGGCTAGAACTCGTGCACAGTCCCTGGGCTTGAGTAAGATTTTCCTTGTTTGGTCAGTGCTACCAGTAGTCAAATATTGAAATACTCTGCATATATTTAATGAATTGTGTTATTGATACCTCCCATTAAATAAGGAATTACCATCTGTTTCACTCCATAGTGATCACCTTACAAACTTCTTCAGAGTAGTCACATTCGCAGCTACAAAATGCAGCATGTTATAGATACTCCAGGTATCTGTGATATGCTGCAGGTCACAGCCGCATCCATGAGATGCTGCACTTGCAGTTCATCCATTTGCCAGGTAAGAAGAGCTTATCAGATTGTGTATGGAGCTGTACCATTTTTAGAAGACAGGCAAAACTAGAACTACATAGGCATATATTACTGTCTCTCACAATCCCTTTTTTCTAACAGACACATGGCTTAAAGTATTTTTTCCATATCTTCAGGGCATTTCTAACTACTGGGTACAGTATACATTTTTTTTTTCTGTTGATTATTCATGTGAATGATATTAAAGGTGTTTAAATCAGTTTTCCTGGAGAAAGTTAGCCACTCGAATTAGTTAAGAGGAAGGGAAGTTGGGTAGACTAGCCTGCCTAAGAATGTGAGCTAGTTTTACTGTGGCAACTGTGGATCTCTTCCAGACTGTTCTTTTAGGAAATGTATGAACATAAAAAAATTTGGAAAAAAAAAAGGAAAAAAAAAAAAGCACGTGGTATTTTCTTTCACAGATTATGCCTGCCAAACACAAAGCAAGTAATGCTTGAACAAAAGTGACATTTATGTACACTAAATGTTTACAAAGTTCCTTGTGTAATTATCTCTCAACATTTCATTCTGGCACACAAGGAAGGCAAGAACAGCTGTTCACTTTATAGCCAACTGTTATCTTTGCCTTTATACACACATATCTATTTTCAACATTTTTGTGTATGTATATACACACATATATACATACACAGAAATTCATGTATTTATACACTTGCAGATAGATACTGGTAACTGGCTAGGAGAGCAAGTCTTCCTTTTGCTTCATAGTCTGTCAGTAAATACTGGATCTGAAACTAGTGAAGAGCTGGCTAAGTTGTAATGAAATTAAGTACTGGAAATAGTCAAGTTTAAGCAGAGATACTTTCTTCAGAAAAAAAAACCACAACCTAACAAACAAAAAAACCAAAGCCAAACCAAACAACAAGAGAGTAAACTTTGGGTTTGGTTGTTTTTTTCTTCAATCTATATACGGAATAAAGCATATCTGCCCTCTTACCGAGTTTTAGATCCTCTTGCAGACCACTCAGGAAACAGAAAGCTGGATTCAGCCATTTTACTTACACCAACAATCCATTTCTCTACGTAACTTTAATCACTGTGGAAACATTTCATTAATCACTGTGGGGAAGGGTATCAGACGTGGTCTACAGAGAACTTGGAATATTACACTAGATCAAGCAAACAAATCTTAAGAAAGATAAACCTACTCGTGATTCACTCCTTGAAAAAAAAGTACTGACTGGATTCATCAGTTTACTCTGGCCACTTAACACTGCTGATACAACATGAAATATTTAAAATATTCATACCCTAGATGCAGCTGTCCAGCAGAGAGCCAGTCTGCTCTTTCAGCTGATAAACAGATCCATATGTAAAACTGGTGGGGGCAAAGGAACCACTGGCTGTTACCTGTCTTCCCCTTTCCCATGCCATGTATAGAGGACATCCGGGAGAAGAAGAAAGGAGGACAGACCATGACCTCCCCTATTAATATCTTCTATCTGTATAAAGGAAAATAATTATACTAAAATAATATAAGATGCTATTTTATCTGTAACATAACAGACAAGTATATAAAACAGATAAAATAACAGACCTGAGTAAAAGATGATTGTATCAAATACATTGCTTCAGAGAAGTTTCTCTGATCGATGTTATCTGCTATTAATTATCATACTTTAAAGAAGCAGTAGGTTTGTCTTGTCTGTTCACAAAGGCTGACATGGGAATGTGTTGGCAGACCCATATAATTTTAATCAAAGCTCTAAAGTAATATTGCATCACTGTTGGAAGGTCAGGAATGGCTGCAATTAAATGTCCTCTTTTTTGGATGGACACTGCTTGTACAATCTTCTGGTAATTCAAGCTCCTGATCAAATCAAAACTTTGTTTTGAATTTCCAGACCTTTCCTACAAAGTTCTAAAGGATAACCTTGGTGTTCTTCCTATGTCAAAATACTGAGCTGATAGCTATTCAGTTAGAGTCCTAGGATTTTCCACATTAATATTAGAATATTTGTAGTGCTTTCCTGACAATAAGCAATTAGTGTAAACAAAACCGAACACTTCTCCAAATTCAAACAAACAAAAAGAAAATATGAGGGCAATAGATAATAACAAAGTGCAGTGAGCACAAAGGGGCTTTGAAAGAGTCGTGATATGAAAGGTAGTGATAAATACAGGATTCATATATGGTCAAGTTTAAAACCTCCTTATCAGCAGGGTTTCTAATGTGCTTAGCAAGACATGCTTTAAACTAATATTGCTGTTATACAGAAAATTCTTATTTGGCATCTGTTTCTAAGGGTCATTCAGTAAAATTTTCTAAAAGGAAAACTGAAAATATTTACTCACAAATAGATATAATCCAAAACAGCTTTAATGACGTTTAACCACCCACTTATGTGCAGTCACCCATAACAAGTATATTGTTTCTATATACTGTAATTACAGTACAAGATAAAGGTCTCATATGTGCAACTAACCACTTAGTAAATGATAGGCTATGTTGATAATTACAGACATTGCTGAAATCACAAAATGAAAATCTTTTTCTAAGTTTCCTAATAATCTTCCCTGTAGGCAGTTCTCCTATTACACATGAATTCTATAGAAGCCTTAAGAAATTGTCATAATGCAGAAATATTTGTTTGAATAGTTCCTGCTGCCAGCAGCAAGCTATAATTTATCACACTCTGGGATACACAGGCTGTCATTAATTCAACTTGCATCCATAAGTGCTTATTTATTCCATTCTGTAGTCACATGGCACAGATTTGGTCTGAATAGCATCAGTAGAATCTTGGACGATTTACTGATGATACTGAAAAAAAGTTGTTCCAACATTTTTGTCTATAAATAACTTCTTCACAGGTTTCAAAACTATTACTCAGTTACAAGTTGTGAAGTGTGAACTGTGTTACAATTTTTCTAAATTCATCTCTGCCAGTACTTAAAAAGCATGAGATTTTTGTGGGAAATTTGGTTTGCTTCAACAAGCTTCAGATCATAAAGACCATGGTGAAGATAAAACAATGGAGTGGTGTAGTAAGATGGAACTGATTTGAAATACAAACTGGACTTTAACAACAAATACCACTCTGAAGAGGGTTGATGTTAAATGCAATCTGGTTTTGCCTGAGTTTTTTGAACCTGTCGACCCATCTGAAACTGCACGGACTGCTGTGTTCCTATGTCGCCTCAGTATATTAAAATACCTGAAAAATTTACAATGTCCTTATAGGTATAAACACAGATTAGGTGCCCAGACTACATTCCTTACTCCTGCTGTCCAAATTAGTGGCTAAAGTGACTACAGCTTTTTCTACGTTGTGCTTAGAAAACTTCTGTACAGCTCGTATCACTGAAAAGTCTATAGATACTCTCCCAACACCCTAGCAGAAAAATCTTGAAGAGTTTATTAACCTGTACAAGTTTACCATTTAGGAATAAAATAAAAGTGTCAGTTAGCCTTTTGATTTGTTTCAAATGTTTCCTTACTACATTGGTATTTAGAACCCCAGTAACATACTGAGGCTGGGTAGCTGTGAGTTGATGGTTCCTGCTTTGAAGATCTTGAAGTCCTGGGCTTAATTTCATCAGAAACAAAATGGACATTAAGTTACATCAGTAAAAAGGTTATGCATTAATGTATTGGTTTTCTTATTTCCTATGACTGCCCAAGCTCTGATTCTGAAAATACAGTCCACAATATTTATTTTGGCAACATCATACCTCAAGATTTTTTTGATTGTTCTCAGAAATAGTCAACAGAACAGCTGCCAAATTTTATTTTTTACAATCCTGTTCTATTTGATCTCAAGGCAGTCAAGCTCTGCATGATATTCATGCTCTTCTCCTGAAAGAAATCTTGAAATAAGTTCAAAGCTTCAAACAGGGAAAAAACAACAACAACAACAACAACAACAACAAAATAGATACAGAAATCTTTTTCTGAGGGTTCACAAATTAAAGCAAAGACCACATTTTAATTTCCAAAATGCAGGGAGAGGCCACAAAGGATAAAAACATTGCTTTACTTCCTAATTTTACTTGAAATGAAGCTAGATTGATGTCATGACTTAATCCCAGCTGGCAACTAGAACCACACAGCTGCTCCCTCACTCTCCTCCAATGGGATGGGTAAAGAATCAGAAGAGTAGAAGTGAGAAAACTCATGGGTTTAGCTTAAGACACTTTAATAAGTGTGCCACATGCACAAGCAAAGCAAAACAAGGAATTCATTCACTACTTCCCATTGGCAGGCAGGTGTTCAGCCATCATCTGGAAAGCAGGGCTCCACCATGTGTAATTGTTACCTAGGAAGACAAAACGCCATAGCTCCAAATGTCCCCTGCTTCCTTCTTCTTCCTGCAGCTTTATATGCTGAGCATGACATCATATGGTATGGAATAGCCCTTTGGTCAGTTGGGGTCAACTGTCCTGGCTGTCTCCCCTCATGGCTTCTTGGGTGCCCCTCGCCTTCTTGTTGGCAGGCCACTATGAGAAGTTGAAAAGTCCTTGACTGCTTAGCAAAAACTAAAACCACCAGTGCACTGTCTACACCATTCCATCCCAAATCCAAAACACAGCACTATGCCAGCCGCCATTAAGAAAGTCAACTCTATCCCAGCCTAAACCAATACAGTTGAAGATTATGACATTCATGACACCCAAGCTTCCTTTTTCTGGATTTTTTTTTTATTAGAAGAGTTCATTCAGTAAGAGCATGGGGTCTCCTGTCATCTCCAAGTCAATCTCAGAAGTACTTGCCTTTTTTCTTTGAAAAAAAAGGAAAGAAGGAATGATGGATCTTTTCTCAGTTCCTCTATATTAGTGACTGTTTTCTTTTTTCTTCCCATATATACACAAGTCATTAAAAAAATCATTCAGCATTTCTAGACCTGATGAGCCCTTTTTGTGTTTCTAATCATCTTGTGCATTCTATTATCCGCCCAATGGGAGAGGAAAAGAAAAAGACAGTTACCTTTCAGGCAGGTGAAGGCTGCCATTTTATTTCTGTACAAAGAATAAGGGTGAAATTCCTATGTCTTGAAGTCCTTCTGTCTTAAAGTAATCTGAAAATCTACTTATCCAAAGAGAACTGATGAAAGATTTGACCTCCCTAGGAGATAAATTTTTAAACAGTTGTTATTTTAGCACTATATAGTTAAGAGGACTTAATATGAGTGGGCTTCCCAATGAATGCCTACCCAAGGGCTTCTTAACGGAAACATGGTATCAAACATAATATTAAAAAGTAAGGAACAAAAATAAAAGGGAAAATATCTTAAGAACTAAGATGCACAAAAAGATGCGATGAACTGTGACAGTGGGTCTACCACAAGACTCAGTATAATTGGTATTTTTCTTAAAACATCAATTCCCTGAGGTCACATGGTAATATAAGAATTTTAGATTTCATTGTTTTCTGTTCGTCTGGGTTGTGAAGAAAATACTGAAACTATAGGCTGAAAACCAGAAGACAGATACAAAGAACCTACAATTAATCATTAAAAAGTAGTCCTATCAAATTTGAATCTTACAGAAATCCAGATAGATGACATCCCTAGCTCTTCCCTTCTCCACTGATATAGACACTCCACCATAGAAGGCCACTATGTTGGTCAGGCAGCACTTGCCTTGGTGAAACCATGCTTGCTTTCTTGAGTCACCTCCCTCTTCTACATGTGCTTTAGCATAGCTTCTAGCAGGATCTGCTACATGATCTTCCCAGGTACAGATGTGAGGCTGACAGGTCGATAGTTCCGAGGGTTCACCTTTCTACTCCTTTTAAAAGTGGATGCAATGTTTCCCTTTATCCAGTCACCGGGGACTTCACCTGACTATCATAACTTTTCAAATATCATGAAGAGTGGCTTGGCAACTACATCAGCCAGTTCCCTCAGGACTGTGGGTTACATCTTGTCATGTTCCATAGATTTCTGTGTATTCAGGTTCCTCAGGTGTTCAGGAACATGATCTTCTCTTAAAGTGGGAGGGACTTTTCTACCCCAGTCCCTGCCTTGCAGTCCATCCATTCGAGAGGTGTGGGGAGAGATGTTGCCAGTGAAGACGGAGGCAAAATGTTGTTGAGTACCTCAGCCTTCTCCTCATCCATTGTTAGCAGTTTGCCAGTCTTGGTCATTGAGGGGGCACGCTTTCTTTGACCTGTGTTTTCTGGCTGACACGCCTGTAGAAGTCCTTATTATTATTCTTTGCATCCCTTGCCAAGTTCAGCTCCAGCTGTGCCTTGGCCTTCCTGACCCCATCCCTACGCAATGGAGCAGCATCCCTATACTCTTCCCAGGATACCTGTCCCTGCTTCCACTGTCTGTGCATCTCTTTCTTGTCCTTTAGTTTTACCAGTGGGTCTCGACTCAGCCTTGCTGTTCTCTTGCCTTCCTTTCCCGATTTCTTACACCTGGGGATCAAGAGCTCTTGCACTCTATGGAAAGTGTCCTTAAAGATCTGCCACCTCTGTTCTACTCCCTTGTCCCTGAATGCAGTTTCCCAGGGGGTCCTGTTGACTAACTCCTTGAAGAAATGGCATTTTCCTTTCTTAAAATTCAGGGTCAGGATCCTGACTTTATTCTTCACCTAACCCATATCCCTCAGGACTTTGAACTCCACCAAGTGCATGATTGCTGCAGCCCAGGCTACCTCCAATGTCACCAATAAGCTCGCTTGTGTTGATGACCATCAGGTCCAGTATCACATCCCCTCTGGTAGAGCTGTCTACAGGTGTCTTAAGAAGTTATCTTTGATGCACTCCAGGAGTCTCCTGGATTGCCTACAGCTATCCATGTTACTTTTACAGCAGATGTCAGAGTGGTTGAAGTCCCCCAGCAGGACAAGAGCCTGGGAGAGCCTCCTGTAGCTGGAGTAAGAAGGCTTTATCGGTAGACTTCCCTTGATCAGGCAGTGTGTAGTAGACACCAGCCTCAAGGTTCCCTTTGTTGCGTCAGTCTCTTGTTCTTACCCATCAGCTTTCAACCTGCTGATGGTTATTCTTCAGAGACAGCTTTTCACATTCTATCCATTTCTTGATGTAGAGGGCAACACCTCTGCCCCTCCTTCCTTACCTGTCCTTTCTGAACAGCCCATAGCCATCAATAGCTGCACTCCAGCCATGGGATTTGTCCTACCAGGTTTCAGTAATGCCAACCAGGTCATAGCTTTCTTGCAGCATGGTAGCTTCCAGCTCCTCCTGTTTGTTGCCCGTGCTGCAGGCATTGCTGTAGAGGCACTTCAGCTGCGCTGTCAGCTATGTCACCGGAATCCCTTAATTCCTTTGGGATATTTAACTGGTGTATCCTTCCTGGCTCCTATTGCCTCAGGAGTTCCTGGCTCATGACTTCAGATGTGCTGCAGTGTAGCCAGCAAGTCTGAGAGCAACAGGCTGTGGGCCCTTGCTAGCACTCCGTAATACATTCATTTACATTCGTCCTCACAAACATTTAACGTTACATTATAGCTAATACCAAGGGTTCATTATTTATTGTGAACTGAGCTGTCTGAGCTTCAAAAAGTAAGACATTATTTGAGGAATTAAATCAAGATCTTTTCAAACTTGTTACAACTTTCTCAGAAATATAAACTCTGTGAATATTTCACAAATGCTTTGTTTTCGCAAGTGTGCAAAAGATCATGGAATTTTGAGGTAAGGAAAAAAGTAGTAGTTTAGCAAATATGTTGCTGTAGGGAACCTATGTGTTAGTTTACAGCCCCAGCAACTTATTTGAACTACTGGCAGTGTGAATGATTGAAAACAAGTAGTACAAAAAGTCCCCCTCTCTATATATAATCTATTTATGTAAGACACCTATATACAGACAAAGACACATTAACATATGTCCTTCAAAATCATTACATATATTGCTACAAGGCTTTGAATAAACATGGTAAAACTAGTGGTTCAGTAATAGCTTCTCAAAGAAAAAGAGTAACCGTAGGTAAAACATTAATACCCCTCTTCCGTTCTCTTTTATGGTAAATAAATTATTCATTTGTCATTTATTAGCTAACTGTGCATATTTTATGCTTTTTTTAAGATTAATAATTTCTTTATGCAATTTGAAGTATTTACACTGGATTTGTATGATTCTTTTTCTATGCCGACAGTTTAAACACTCTATCATATAAAATACAGTGATTACTATTGCCTTGTCTGAGAGAAGGTTGTAAAAACATGTCTCATTAATTTTATGAGGTCATCTAATTGATGTAAGAGAGAAGCAGAGATTTCAGCTTGCAGCTGGAAAGCAAGTAGCTCCCTGTGGGCACATGGCACTCAGCCTTCCCACCCTAGCTGCAGTGTCCACAGGCTGAGTGGGCCATGTTGCACCCAGATTCCTCTTTGGCATTACTACTGTTTTTTGCATCCCCTCACAAACATTAACTGTATTGCAGAAGAAAAAGAGAAAATAAGCACATAAATCTCAGTGCAAGACTATTACCAAGTTTCATTGAACTGTAAGTGATTGTACATGAATAGATCAATTCTACCTTGTGTCACCGCTACAAGGGCTATACACATATAGAATGGAGATGTGAAAATTTCCATCAAGATACAAACAGAATCATCCCACACTGATGTTTTTAAACTTGTATTATGGAAGACTTCTATGTTTCTTACTTATCTGTTGGCACTGGTGAGAAATTGTGTCAATGAACACTTACTGAAATAAAATTCTCAATATGTGAACTACATATTGTTCTAAGTGAAATGAACCATATCAAAATGACAATAACTTATCTGTATTTCATCTTTAAGTTTTAATCACCGGGGAACCTAACACTCATATAAAATGCATATGAAAAGAAAAATTCCTGTTATAGTAACCTTCTGTTAAACAAAAAACTTGAATAATCATTTTTTTCTTCTGATCTTTGCTGTTCAGACTTTGAGTCTCCAATCAAATGGGTCAGATACAATGCAATCCTTCCTCTTGGCAGCCAGTTAAAGAAACGGGATTTACCAGGTTGATTGGAAAGACATTTTACCTTGTGCTCTCATTAGTTTTGGGCAGTAATTCTTGCATCATATGACATGATTATGCGTTATTTTTTCCACTTATATTGAGGAAAGTGTCAATAAAATAACAAGGGTAATGAAATGAATCAAAGTGATAGAGCAAAATGAAGTATTTTAAAGCTTTCTTTTTATGATAGTATCATTAGATATATGATTTTATGTGATTTAATAAAAAAAATGAAGCAAAATTTTCATTTGTTAAAAGCTACCATCAGAACTCATGTTCCGCACAAAACCTAAACAGTTTTTTTCTCTACTGACATTTTTCTAAGAACATTTAACTTAACTTTCTTGTGAGAAAAAGTATTTGAAATCAAAGCATTAGAGAAGTTTCCAAAGATGATGCCTATCTGTTAAAGTCACTATGAAAGAAGAAGAAGGAAAAAAAAGACTATAATATGTTCTACCGTGTAATACAACTGCTCACAGAAAAGCTGTAGCACACTTCAAAAAGGATGACAGACAATCCTACTGGTCCTCTTCAAACATTTATTGTCTCCATTTTCTGAAAAAGAAACCTGTATTTGTAATTGTATTTACATCATGCTACACAATAACATGGAATATTTAAAACTAGGATAAATTTAGGTAATGACATAGCTAGCACTAAAAGATAAGCAAGAACCTAAGAGTAAGCACTTTGCACACTAAAGGTCTAAGCCTAATTTCAGTACAACACAGTAACAATATTTCTAATAACCTCAGTGAGAGGCCAGTCAAGTAGTATATTTCAAAAGTGAACAAAACCTAGAATTTTTCCTTATCTCTATCACCTTGGCACAGCATTAGCATTACTGGATTTCTCTCTACTCCGTTAGCTTTTGTAATATGAGTAAATACTTCCTGTCAACAGAATTGTTATCGTGATTAATACCAATGCCAAAATTCTATCTCTTTTTAAAGTGATCAGTATAAGCTGTTGACATTTCCAGAGTCTATGCACTTGATAGTTGATTGCATTTTTATAAGCATCTTATATGCTTAATGTTACACTAGAAAAATACAAGAGGCTCTTGAAATAACTTTACCTCCTCCAAGTGACATTCATATATCACTATAAGAAATATCATAAAAGAAGACTTGGAAATATGCTCCAAGTTCCTAAAATGAGTAGGACAAGAGCCACAACTACAATTTAAAGTATCAAAGGGACCAGTCAAGCTTTTCCTGTTATATACATGCTTATGTATCTCACCGAATCAAAGTCATAGTTCCCCTCTTTCTTTTCAGCTAAATTCTGAATGTACAATACACCAACTTTTCTATTGTTTTTAAATCAATGAGGACCAGAAAAACATATAAACATTAAAATGTGTACAGGAAAGTTTCAGTCATAGTCAGAAAAGCAAGTCCTTCTTGTGCCAAGGGTTCCAGGGTTGGATACGGTACTCCAGGTGGGGTCTCACGAGAGCAGAGTACAGGGAAGGACATGGACCTGTTGAAGCAGGTCTAGAGGAGGGCCATGAAGATGATCAGAGGGCTGGAGCACCTCTCCAGTGAAGACAAGCTGAGAGAGTTGGGGTTGTTCAGCCTGGAGAAGAGAAGGCTCCAGGGAGACCTTATAACGGCCTTCCAGTACCTGAAAGGTTCCTACAGGAAAGATGGGGAGGGACTCTTCATGAAGGAATATAGCAATAGGACAAGAGGTAACAGTTTTAAACTGAAAGAGGGTAGATTTAAATTAGATATTAGGAATAAATTCTTTCCTGTGAGGGTGGTGAGACACTGGAACAGGTTGCCCAGAGAAGCTGTGGATGCCCCTTCTCTGGAAGTGTTCAAGGCCAGGCTGGATGGGGCTTTGAGCAACCTGGTCTAGTAGGTGGTGTTGCTGTCCATGGTAGGGGGGTTGGAACTAGGTGATCTTTAAGATTCCTTCCAACCCAAACCATTCTATGATTCTATGATACAGAAATAACAGAAAGATGCTTGTCTGAAATTAACATTAGAAATGTGCAGATATGTATGATCAGTTTACACAGGTGTACAGTGTTTCAAGAGTCACGCAACTCAGACACTAATGAAAATTCAGCATAGACGTGATAAGAGTAAAAAGTAAACTGCCTGAAATAGGTACTTTCAGAGGTGATGGCAACATTGAATTGACTGGCAAGGTGGCACAAGAACATTAAACTGTGATGTGCACCTAACGGTTTCTCTTTAAACCTTTCCTGGTGACATACCCAGTTCCTGTGCATCCTTGTGCTAACTTCAGCTTAGGGGCAGTAATGAACTCCAGTGATGCCCAGGTCCACACTACAGACTTCATGTCTATCCAATTGAGAGCCAGGCTTTGAGGAAAGTCCTGGAGCAACCTGCAAAACTCAGCACATATGTATCACAAAGACTGCAAAGGTTCAACTTACCTCACACTCATGAAGATATTAGTCTATGCAGAAATTAATCAGCCATTTTCATGTAGTTAATTACACCTTATAAACAACAGCCACATCTTACTCAGTACATACAATTAAATATTTAGATATCCTAAGGTTTGTTAGTGTTTCAAGCTACTCTTCACTTATTCCTTCCTCTTTTTTTCCAACCCCATGGTCCTTTTTCAATAATGTAGCAAATTGAAATTCACAATAGCCATAATTGTGTTAGTATTATTCAACCAATTTTTTATACACCCACATCAATTGGAAATCTTCAGGAGTTCAGCACTGCTGCCCAGCCAGTAACAAAGCTTTTGCATCCACTACTGCTTCTGTAATGGGATTAAAATTATTTCTAACATCCTCCTACCAAAAGACTCACGCCATCCTTTAATTATATTCCAATCTTCTAGTTTTTCCACCCCTCCACAATAGTCCCTTGCACAATGATTTGTATTCATCCTTGTGCCCTGTGTTCTGCCTCTACTGTTCCATTATATTTTGAGTACAGAATTGTAAAGACCTTAATTTCCATTTCTTAAATTCAAGCATAAGATTTTCCTCTAAAACATACATGTTAACCTCTGATGTTTTTAAATCCCTGGAACCTAGTCATTTGCAGTCTTATGCCTGATAAAAAAACTCCACAGTGTTTGGAAGTATCTAAAAACTGTCAGTGAAGGGTAACTCCTTGACAGACTACTTTAAAAATAATTGTGTTTTCAGAATGTACAAGAGCTGAATACTCTTTTAATATTTGTGGGAGAAAGAAAAAAAAACCAAACAAACAAGAAAATAAACACCAGCTGAAGCAAACAAACAAACAAAAAAAACCAACCAGAAGAAATATAAATCACTTCCTTTTGTCCAAAAGGGGATATTACTGGCCAACGTATGCTTTTACAGATATGTTGACACGATGGAAGTTCTTACTCCTTCTTCCTGTATTATTTTTTATTTAGAAAAATCTATTATTTTGGGAAAAAAATGTTTTTAAAACTCTTTTTAAAAAGAATCACATTCTGTGATTCTTTAACTGCTTGCAAACATTTAAAATATAAGGGAATAAATGACAACTGCTGTAGGTTAAATTCATTGGTCCGGATTGTTCCAGGGTATAAATTTGCAGCTGAGCTAGAAGAAATATAGGCTAATATTTTTATGCCTCGACACTAGTAGTTCAGCTTGGTTTTGTTTTTAAATGAAAATATATTTTAAATTATTTTCCTAAAGTAACATAATTGGACAGAACTGGGAAATATGCTAACAGATTCTAAGGCAGCAATGCATAAATGCTGGAAGCTTTCCTTTCAGTATTCAATAAAAATACTAAATAGAGCAGTTTTTTACAGAAGGATGGAGGCAGAACATTCATGTATACGTGTGAGCATGGATGTGCACTACTCTGAATGAAGGTCTGAAAAAGTCATTGAGAGTTTTTCCACTCATTTTTAAACCTCTAGTTGTATAGTTAATATACAAGTCTTTTTCAGAATTTAAGCTAAATGAATATGAAAGCAATGGCATAATTACTCATTGCCAGGAACAATAACATTCAATTTATGTCTATCAGAATTCTTTACAGTGGCCTCCAAAAAATTAATGGAATAGAATTAACATGGCATTAGTGCCTTAAATTAAAGTCACTGTGCGACACAGATTATATTTAAAACCTACTTCTTAAACTATTTATATGCCCCTACATCCTGTCAACTGTCTAGGAAACACACTTTTCTGTGCAAACAGAGCAAATGATTACCCTTTTGTTGTGATGAATCAAAAAATTTTCAATATATTTTTTTTTCCTTAAAAACACATCCTTTATGTTTACCTTACTGACAATTTTGGCATTTTTCTTTTCAGTTCCTTTTCTATTCACTGAAATATGAACTCTTGGGTTAGTAATGGAAAATGCTGCACAAAGGCAACCATATCTAACCATAGCCTGATCTAAATATTATACACTGAAATCCAGCAGACAAGGCAAGCTACAATGAAATCATCCCCTACATCATAGGGTACAGAGGATCAAAGCATTAGCTCAGCCATTCATTCCTTTTGACATTGATGGGATTGCAGGAGTTAAACCAGATATAGGATGCATTCCCTGTGGCACTCCTTGCATTAACTTAAGCACTAGTTATAGGATTTCAGAAGACCAATTGCCCAATTGCCTCTGGTTTGAGCTTTGGGGATTGTTTTGTTGTTGGTGGGGTTTTTTTTGTTGTTTTTGATTGTTTTTTTTTTTGTTTTTGTGGTTTTTTTTTTTTAGAAAACAAACAACAAAACAAAACACAAAACCACACCCTCAAACAACAAAAAAACCAAACCCTTTCCTTCAGGGATAGAATTTCCTCCAATACCTACATTCTTACTTAATTTGACTCCTTCAGATTCAGTATTAGTGTGAAAAGTGTTCCCTATTCTTGACCCCACAATGCAGTTTACCTCCTTCAAAGAAATCACAGCACAAATTCCTATCAGAAAAGAAATCACATCAACTCTGGAAACTCATCATCCTTGAAACCTCATCCTCATCGATCCCATATTTCCTTCAACCCTGAAAAGATCAAAGTCTACTTTGACTCCTTCATAAGTCTCCAAGGGGCTTATTTGATGCCATTCTTCTGAGTCAAACCTTTCTACCCAGAACAACTCCCAGTAACAGGCATAGGTAGACAGACGTCACCTAGCTTGTATTAGTTGTATTAGTTCCCACCATCTCTCAGCACTGCCTTGATGGGATGTTACCCTCCTCCAATCTCCTGCCAGCGTTCTTGCTCAGATACTGACAGCACACTCCCGACTGCATTCCTCCTGAGAGTACACAAAATCTGTTTACAATCCCCAAATCCTTCAAAGCATTCAGAGTAGTGATTTTCCTGGGTGATATCCCAACATGCTCAGCTGTACTACGTTGTGCTTCATGAAGCAGAGCAGGATGTGAAAGCAATCACAATCCAGGCTTCAAGTACGACCAACCTGCAAACAAGATTTTTCAGCTAGTCATATGCCAAAAGCCAAATTTTAACAGACAAACACAGACAGTTTCAGAGCAGAGATTCATTTGGTAGAATATTCAAAATCCAACAAACTAAATTCTTTTTAATATTTCCAGGATATTTTCTAAATATGGTTTCTTTTTTTTTCCTGTAAACCTGTCCGAAGAAATTTTCTTGTGATGAACATCTCCCAGCCTCAGATGACCAGAAGAAAGATTACTGAAGAAGCTTCACATTAATGCCTACAGTCATTTAATTAATTTACAAAGTAATCCAGTGGGAACCCACTGAAGACCTTCAGAAGAACATCAATTTTCTTCTCTCTTCTGATGCCATGCATACAAATGGGCACAGTTTCTGAACACACCTTTGAAGAAAGATGTCATCCTTAAAAGGAATTTCATATTTCAAACATATTTATATTGCTTGAAAAACTGTCACAGTAAGTCAGTTTTCCACTGACTATTTATCCACATAAGAATGTTTTCCAACTAAGATTTTTCATACAGTCTAGACATAAAGGTATATAGATTTCTTTCAATAGCATCCCATTTCACAATATGATCGCAAATATTTAAAAGCAAGGCTGACTTCTGACAATGTAAATGTTGGGTAATTAATATCTACTGGAATTTACTTCAAACAGGATTAATCAAGTAAACATTTTTTTCCCCAATTATTATTAATACATGGCCTGTTTGATCCATTGGAGAACCTTACTATAAAACATGTGTGAACATCTGTTCCTTTTTGAAATAAATGAAGCTAAGCAGGTCGGAGACAAGCTTATGCAATTCTGTTTGTACCTTACTCTTTCAGAAGGGGTTTATTTGCAGCAAAATGACACATTAATGTTACATAAAAGGTTTTTGTATATACATGGGGGTGGATGGAAGATGAAAAGCATAGTGTATTCTGCACAGTCTTCATAACAAAATCAAACACTTTAGAAGACAAACATGTTAGTGGAAACAATTTTGTTTAACAGTTCATTTTTCAGTCCATGTGATTTTTAGTGAGCTAGTTAGCATAGATGCAAGACAGTTAAATAGGTTTATGAGACTATCTGAAAATAATTTTTATAATTCAAATATTTATTAGTAAGTGTCCTCTCACTAGCTTTTACAGGAACATTTCCATGGAAAATTCCACATCAAAAGGACTGCGGATAACAAAGTCTTAACTTGTAAATCAGGTGGAGAGATTATTCTGCCACTGGATGCAGCCGTCTCCCCGGTCCCCCAGGATCCCGAGCTAAAGTTATTGGTATAAGCCTGTGCTTTTTCCTACTCTGGAAAATTACTCTCCCCTTTTCTTCACTACCTGAATAAAACTTTTCCCTGAAGTGCTAAAATGCTCAAATTGTAAAATGCAAATGGTTTAGGAAGGTGTTGTCCTTTTCCACAAGTAATATTTCTCCAATTTCTGTTCCCAAAAATTGCACCTTGGGCCAAGACAGGCATCACAACTAATGTCTCAATTGGCAAAGATTAATTAATACAAAAAAAAAAACCAAACAACCTTCTCTTGAGGTTCTCAGACAAAGTGTTACAATCATCATCTAAACTTGGAGAATATCTAACATTCATGTCAATTATCACATAATAGCACCTACCCAAATAACATTTTTATTTTTTCTACAAGTCATAATATTAATTTACTACTAACTCAAAAAAAAACAAAACCAAAACCAACCACCACCTACTTTAAAGTGTCTGTTTTGAGACAGTGCAAAGCAAAAGATTCTAGAAGGCGTCTTTATAATGTTGAGACATGAGGTTACAAAAAGGGCTTGAAAATGGCATTTGCAAATGGTCCCTTATGAAGTTTTTAAGAGGAGACACCAGGAGATGGAAAATTCTGCTTTAGTTATTTGCTAAGAGCGGCCTACAGACAAACTGATGAGGAATGTGGGAAATTATGATAATTTTCCAGGAAGTAAGAGTATAGCTGGGGTTCCCAGATGTGACAGGGATCTGAGTCCCACTCTAATGTGTAGTAAAAGGAATAAAGTGGATTGAGGTTGCAAAACACTGGCAATGGAGGCAAAGAATGTGACTGCATCCCTGTCAGCTGCAAAGTTTCTTTAGGTAGAAAGAACGAGCCTACTTTAAAGTCCCGGTAAGAGAAAGGACTATGGGGCTTGCTTCATGCAGAAATATGAAATTTTTAGTTCATTTGATTCATTCATTCAGTTACCTTCACTTTAACCACAGCCTCCACCTGAGCCAGACACAATTCCAACTGATGAGAACCAATCCAAGCCCAAACAAACTAATAAATAGTCACTGTTCTTCTCATAGGTACGAAGGAAGGAGGAACGGGATCTGGGAGTGAACGGGACTGCCCCTCTGCTTGCCTGGGGGAATTCTGCTGCATGTACTGCTTGCTTGTACTACGTTGTAACAGCGTTTAGATCAGCAAACAGGCCCATTTAGCCGGCTTCTGTCTATAGGACAACAGAAACGACCTACTTTTCCTTAATACTTCAATAACTCTATTCCAGTATACTGCAGGCATGTAAGCCAAGCTACAGTTTCAAATCTATTTATTACTTTTTTAAGGTGTAATTGTAGATTCCTCTTTAATGCACTGTAGAGTTATTAGTATCACTTTCTCCTCCACATATTATTACAATGTAATAATTCCTGTAGAGGCATGTTATTAAGCTATGGAAACTACACTTTATTCTACTTCCACAAAAAGCTGCAGGGGAATTTAAAAGCATAATTTGGGTCCGAAACACTGATTTTCAAGTGATGACCTCCTAAATCATTGTCCTTGGCCTTACTATATTAACCAATAACAGTTCATGTTATTACAGATGTAACTAGATTGGTAATAAAAATATAAATCCCGTTTGCCCTTGACATCCTGTCACAATACAGCCCATAGAGAACTAGTTTAAGAAATATGTTCTAGAACGTTTCTTACAAAAAGAGAAATAAAATTAATTATGGTTCCACTGCAGATGGTCGTAAAAAGACTTGTGCTGGGTCTGCAACACATGGGACATGGGAAAGAAATTTTGAAATGGCCTGAAACAAGAGTTAGAATCCTTAAAGAAACCAGCTACTGTACAAGGACAATGAAAAAACAAACGTAGTGTGCCTCTCATTCATAGAGAATGATGATAACTACAGGATAACGCCACCTTTAAACAGCTGTTTTCTGGGTGTTCAGTACTTTCTCTACTTTTCCCACAACTCATCTTCATTAAGATCCCAACTATGAGATCATTATCAAATATCACTAACATTTCTTCCAGAAACAGCTGCAAATCATTGGCCACAAATTGCCTGCCACATCTTTGTCCCACAGCAGGTCACTCCAGACTTAAAAAAAAAAACCAAAAAAAAAAAGTTGTTTTCTTGATTTAACAACTTTTTTCTTATTTTTCTCATAATGAATTTATTGTTGAGCATCACCCATAGCCTAAAGAAGTGCATATCTATGAATTAGTCCAGAAAAAGAAAGATAGGCACACAAAAGTCCACTGCTAAATGGTATTTGTGTAGTAAATTAAAGTCTTTTTAAAGCCATGTCTTGAATTAGGACAAAGTTATTCCTGATACAAAAGAAAAACACCACCACCAGAGTGCAGACAGACAGCTCACTAGCACAGGGAGCAGAGCAACATTTACTTGCCTGAATGCTCCAATGGGCACCCACTGCCACTTTGCAGCCTAGGCAATGCTGAGGACTTGGTCCTGTCATTTGCCTTGAAGCCAAAATTGAGTTTCACTCATGCAAGCAGATTTCCATCTAATTGGATTTTTGAAAAAGCAATTTTTAGGATACAGGACACTTCTTTCTCACCTCCATCTTCCTGCGTGTGCTCTGGGTACTACTGCTGCATAAGCAGCTGAGCTTCTGGCAGCACCTCTACAACGTGCCACTTCCTTCTCTTCTCCGATGGCTTATGATTGAACACCAGTAGGACAGGAAGGACTGGAGTCAGCTGTGAGCAGAAGCATGTGGTGAGGGATGACAAAGACTCCAGCAAAGCCCCTAAGAAAGGTACAGCTGTTTCCATTTCCAGTCAAGGTAAGTAAACCCTCTAAAATGTGCTCCCATATCCTCTTTGAAGGACAGGGATGTGACACAATGTTATGGAACCTATAGTTTTACTATACATGCTGAAGATATGCCAAGTTACTCACTGTTCTAGCTGTCATGGACAATTTGTTGGATGACTGATTGCAGATCACTTTGGCAAAAGTTTGTCTGTCAGAGCAATCCCAAAAGAGGAACATGGAGTCAAAACTAGAAGACTAAAAATGTAAGAATATTCCCATCACAAAGACAGTCCAGGAAAAATACTTAGAGTAATTACCCAAAAGTGACCATTTCTTTGTTCACTTCTGCAATGAAAACTGCAAACAATTTCACAAGTGAGCAGCAGGAAAGGTTCAAGTAGTATTACAAAAAAGCAAATAAAAGACATTGTTTAAAGTATTCTCTAAAGAGCTAAAAAAGAAAGTAGATAGCAAAATACAGACAAGTACTGGGAAAATATTATAAAATTTAATTTAATTTGCAGACTGATAACAGCCTATACCTGTATTCTCCATAGGAAGAAAAGATAGTATCCCTAAAACTTTTATTGGCTGTGAAACTGGAATTAATGTTTTAAGCGATCACTGAAAACAGAGATAAACCTTTAGCCAACTATCCCTATGGACTTCTTTTGTTAAAATGAGAGATATCAGCTTCCATTAATGCAGCAAATAGAAATAATCAACTGCTAAGCTACTAAATTTAATAAAATAAAATTAGTTCAACAAAGCCCTGTAAATGAGGAAATGATGTTTATGGTAACCTACTATATTGTGACTCATAGAATCATAGGGTTGGAAGGGACCTCTGGAGATCATCTAGTCCAACCCCTCTGCCAGAGCAGGGTCACCTACAGCAGGTTACACAGGAAAGCATCCAGGTGTGTTTTGAATGTCTCCAGAGATGGAGACTCCACCACCTCTCTGGGCAGCCTGTTCCAGTGCTCTGCCACCCTCAAAGGAAAGAAGTTCCTCCTCATGTTTAGGTGGAACTTCCTGTGCTCAAGTTTGTGCCCATTACCTCTTGTCCTGTCCCCAGGCACCACTGAAAAGAGCCTGGCCCCATCCCCCTGACACCCACCCTTTAAGTATTTATAAGCGTTGATAAGATCCCCCCTCAGTCTTCTTTTTTCCAGACTGAAGAGACCCAAATCCTTCAGCCTTTCTTCATAAGAGAGGGGTTCCAGCCCCCTAATCATCTTCATAGCCCTTTGCCGTACCCTCTCCAGCAGTTCCCTGTCCTTCTTGAACTGGGAAGCCCAGAACTGGACACGGGACTCCAGATGCAGCCTCACCAGGGCAGAGTAGAGGGGGACGATGACCTCCCTTGACCTGCTGGCCACACTCTTCTTGATGCACCCCAGGATGCCATTGGCCTTTTTGGCCACAAGGGCACATTGCTGGCTCACGGTCATCCTGTTGTCCACCAGGACTCCCAGGTCTTTTTCAGCTGAGCTGCTCTCCAGCAAGTCAGCCCCCAACCTGTACTGGTACGTGGGGTTATTCCTCCCCAGGTGCAGTACCCTACACTTGCCCTTCTGAATTTCATAAGGTTTCTCTCCGCCCAACTCTCCAGCCTGTCCAGGTCTCTCTGAATGGCGGCACAGCCTTCCAGTGTGTCAGCCAGCCCCCCCAGTTTTGTGTCATTAGCAAACTTGTTGAGGGTGCACTGTATACCCTCATCCAGGTCATTGATGAATATATTGAAGAGGACTGGACCCAGTACTGACCCCTGGGGAACACCACTCATCACTGACCTCCAACTAGACTCTGTGCCCCTAATCACGACCCTCTGAGCTCTGTCTTTCGACCAGTTATCTGTCCACCTTACTGTCCATTCATCTAACCCACTCTTTCTAAGCTTCCCTATGAGGATGCTGTGGGAGACCGTGTCGATCGTCTTGCTTAAGTCAAGCTAGACAACATCCACTGCCCTCCCCTCATCTATCCATCCAGTCATGCCATCATAGAAGGTTATCAGAATACGGAGAGAAATCTACTGAGAAGGTTCAAGCTCTCTAAGCAAAGAAAAAGTTTTCTTAACACAAATCCTTGATTAATTTCTGAAAGTTAACTGCTTTTAATACACTTTGGAATAGTCTGGGATGTTCAATAGATACTGAAAATGTCAATTTACCCAAGTGAAATCCTTTCAATAAATTTATCTATTCAATGAAACTATCATCAAGAAGGTTTCTGATCAAGAGTGGAACTTTCAGCAGAAGAAAAAGTTTTCAACTACTGACAGCTGACTATTCTTACTGGGGAGATGAGTGGGCCAAGTTTTACCAAAGGACTTTGAATTTAGGTCTCACAGCCCAAGGAACTATCTGTCTAGGTTGATGAGGGCATCTGTTTTTATCTAATAAACATTTAATTTTCCACAGCATTGAATCTAATAATGTCATTTGAGCCCACTAGCTATACCTATATGGCCACCACACTGTGAAAGAGGTATACGGGCGTGTCTTCAGTCCCCAGTCCTCCCCACCAGACAGGCTTGTGGGCAGAACACCACCTTTGATTGTGCTGTTCTCTTAAAGGTAAGACTCAGTATACCACATAAGTACGTGTCACATAAGTAATGTGGTCATATTCAAAAAAAGAATGAAGCTATCACCACAGAACAATTTTGTTTGTACAAACCTCCTGAACCCCAATAAATAACTTCCTGCAGAAAGAATCTGCAAAGGGATTTTTGCTCTGGGAAATTAAATGGAAAACTTCTAACATAGATGCTATATGGAGAGTTATCATATAGAACTATTCACATTGCAGAAAGAAACACTACATTTAGTTTATATTTCAGCACAAGAAGAAATGTCATGGCATATTTGGACCACAGCACATTGTAATTTCCTCAGCCTGAAGATGAACATCAGCTAAAATATTGTCTCTTTGAATCTGTGGTAGCCAAGATCCATTTCCAAAATGGATTAAGAATTTACTATATAGAAAAGGAATGGAAGATGACTATTGTCATGACTATTCTTCAGGAATGCTATTCAGAAAATGGGTTTATATATTTCAGCTGCACATACAGTAGATGCCTAATTTCTAGTTTGCTTCTCCTTATACCCATGATGTTTTCAGTCCCTGGCACTCAAACATGTCTGAAATTATTATTTCTCAAGCAAAAGAAGAAACATAAAATCTTGTTGCCTTATTTGTTGGCAATAGCTGTATTCATTACTGTCTATCCAAACACTTCAACAGTATAATGTTTTGTTAGGATAAAAGCTATGAGAGATAAGCTGTTACTGAAATGTCCATCACTACAAAAATAACCATCCTTTTTATAGAATCTAATCATTTACATGTATTGATCCATTAAAATGCATGTTAAAAAGTATTATATTGTTATGACAGAGACAATAAGGCATACTCTTCGTAAGACAGTTCAAATCTTTCTTAACAAGCCATCTTTGCTATCCTTGTCCTGCAATTTCACACTCACACTTAAACAGATGGTCTATTAGACTCAGATGTTTCCTGCTCTGTTCTTTAGGAGCGTAAACACATAATGCAGTGGGCTAGAAGTGATGTTAGCAAATGCTTTCTATACAGGAATAGAGAGTATAAGCCTATTCCAATGCTAATAAAAATAAAAATGTAAAAAATATTAAATGTGTTTGTATTGGAATAGAAATAAAACACAAGTATAGTAGGTCCAGGATCTGAGCAGCTGGAAAAAAAACCCAAAAAAAACCCCAAAAAACAACAAACAAAAACAACAAAAACAACAACAAAAAAAAAACCCAACTAACCAAACAAACAAACCAAACACAGTAAATCTATTATTTGCTAAAAGTATCTCCAGATGCAGTTTTCCTGCAGTTTAATACCTTGCAAATATGAAAAAAACCTAAAAGTAATCAGAGCAACTGTTATCCCTTCAAAGCTTTTTGACCAGGCTTTTTATCAGCATAACAGGTACGTGTAGGAAGCTGAGGCTATACCTCAGGATGCCCATACATCTTCCACAGATAATGAATTTCCTAGGAACCACAGTGAAGTAGGAAGCAAAATGGCTGAGGGACCACCAAGTCATCAGCATACTTGCTCATAGCACAGTAAAGTAGGAAGACCTTAGCAGTAAAAATAAAGAATTAAAAAATCTATTCCACTATAGTTTATTAATTACCATAGTATGTAGATATGTTCACTGTCATGTAACTTAAAAACAGTTACAGTATGAGTTTCATGGTCCTTAAACAATGTAAGACAGAAACACTTGGCACATCAATGGACAAATATATTTAGTCCAGTGAAGTGTTTGATATCTTTCTATTATTCAGGCAAGTATATATCAAAATTCATGTAATAGAGATCATCTTGTTTGGAAATGAATGGCAAACCAAGGTACTGAAAACCCAGCAAAAGCTGATTCTAACGCTTCTAAAGCAGATTGAGGTAGGTCTTTTAGTGTCCATAAAGGCTTGCCTACCACCCCAATGACTTTATGAAAAAGTCCGGAAAGAAGTCTGTCCCCTGATCTGCCCTCTGTCAAAAGCCTCCTTATTTCCCTTTGGTATCAGTGTCACATCATTGTGAATTCAGGAACTCCACTGACACATTAGTTCTTTACTACATTTTTAAAAACTGTTTAAAAATGTACATTCATTTTGTGTGAATTTCTGATTCCACACTCCCTCATAAAAAAGAACTTAGAAATAAAAATAACCTCTATCATGAAAAATGACAACACAGGGATTTAACCCCTGGTTAGGCAGTGGTAAGTTTTTTCCCTTGAATAGTGATGATCCATGAAAAGGGGGTTGAACACAGACCCAGTCAATGTTTCTGGATTATACAGCATCAAAAGAGAAAGAAAGCTATTTTATTCTGAGAAAAAGAGTATATCAAATGGTTAGAGACAGCACAACCAATCGATTTGCCATGCTCATTTTGTAAATTAGTATTGCTGAGCCACTGAGACTTGATCTGTGGGTTTCAGGCCTGCTATTTTCCAATTTTGCTAATACTTAAGTTGACAATATATTTGACAGGAACACTTTTTACCAAAGCCCAGAAACAACAGTTTTACAAAGAATTAAAGAAACTTCTTCTAAACAAATATATTCTTTACATGGTTTGAAGTATACTGCAATTACAAAAGCTTACAGTCATCTGATTTTACTTTATCCTTGTTCTTTCACTCTCAGACTGTTAAAGATGGCTTTGGTTGTCGGGTATTGAATAATTTTTTCAGCATTACATTCAACTCAGATGCCTCCTGTTGCAGAAAGAGGAAGGGGCGGGGGAAGTTGTAAGCATCCCTTTGATATGAGCTGTCAGCCTTAACAGAACAGCAGTGTAAGTAGGGTGAGAGCGGAGAAGCTGACAGACATAGCACTGGGATTATCTTTTAAGCATTTGCTGAGTAATCTCTTACTGAGGCACTCTGAAATACTATCATATGGTGAAAAGGAGCCAAGGCAACGAAGACAAGTCTTGTAGTTAAATAAGGCTAGTTGTTGCTTTTCTTTTTGTTTCCACTCAACACCCAATAAACTGAACCTTCACAAAATATAACAGTTTGATCACTTTCTTATTAGCCGGGTTGCACTCACAAAATTGGTGAAGACTTTACTATACCTCTCCATTTTAGGTACTTTCACATGCCATTTTCATGCTTTATTTTAACAAGATTCGGTAAAAAAAATATTCAAATTGTGGCAAGCAAATTCACTAATAATGTATTATTTACTAGTGTTGTATTATGATATTTATGCATTGATTGCAAAGAGCACATTTGAACTGAGATAGCCATCCCATAAGTGTGGTTTCCTGTTGCTATGTAGAGTCTTCTAGCAACTTCTAAAGCAAGAACTTTACAAATAAATCAGACATTTTAAACACGCATAACAGAATAGCTGGGGGGCATGGGGTAATATCTTCTTATTTATTGAAACTGAAATAGAGACCACAAGACAACTTTCCAAGACTTTTCTCTGGTACCTGTTGGATTCCTCCCCATCTGAAATAAATCTAATTAGCATAAATTCATGCTGAAGCAGAATTTGGCAGTGGATGTATGATTTTTCTTTCAGCTGTGGGAAGGATGAATAGTCTATCTTGACACATGTAGAAAGAAAGTAATCTGTTTAGTAGCATCCATAGAAGTACACGTTTTCTTAACTGATACTTGAAAGACACTCTATACAACTTTGGTGATACCAGAAATGCACATATATGTGTATTTGTTTATCCTGCCCTGTGTCTCAAAATTCTCTTCCATACATAACCTTTAAGCATCCTGCCCCAAAGTTTATACCAGCCTTCAGAAACTATAAGAAATACCAGGCTGAATTATGTAAGAACATACAGCATTAGAGAGGTAATTTCAGCAGCCAGACTGCTCACATTTCTTTTACCTTCAAATGAAAATCCAGAGCTGGTGAAGGCTTTGGTCATCTAAAACAATGTGCATGCAAAAATCCCTCTTCTTTTCTGGTTTGATAGACAATGTAGAAGTCCTTGTTAGTCACAGGTTGAATAATTTCAGCTTTCTACACTGATGAGGAAGTATAGGTCGTAAAGTTGAATGACTTGGCACCTGTAGTTTGACAGATTGGAATCAAAATACCAGCTTCTACGAGATTTGGACACCATTCAATTGCTGAGATGTTTCTTAGGATTGCTTTCTGTGGTATTTTTTCTTTAGTATCTTTAGCGTTTGAGCCCAGTGTAAAAACCAGCATAATTTACATGATCAGCTATGCTTTTCTGATAACATCAGCTTTATGAAGGGTCAGTAGATTTGACCTGGTGGACGAATACAGAGGCACAAAACCTAATTTATTCTTTCAAGCATGATACTAGTTTGACATCCTAACAGGCCAAATACACTGAACGTGTATAACCTAGCATTATGTTTCTTGTGGTTTGTTTATATATCCCACCAAGACATTGTTTTTTCAAGATTATTAGGAACTACCATGAAATATTTTCCTGCTGATTCCAAAGGGGTAGACTGAGCAGTATAATCCAACAAAATCCAGTTGCTTACGGTGTGAAAAGTCCCAGTTTCTGTCATCTTTTTCAACTCGTCCAGATCCATAAGTTTAATTCTTAAAGTGTTTGGGAGGAGAGGCTGGGGGGATTTTTTAGACCTTTTTTCTATGCTCAGAAAATGCCAATCTGATACGGAGGCACTGGAATGTGTGAAAGGACCATTTTTGCTTTCTGTCAGGGTTATGCTACAAAATGACTTGCAGAAAATGTCAACAATTAATTTATGTAAAGTCCTGTACTCAGCAATTCTATCATACTGTGGCAATGTCAGAGCTAAATCTCAAGTTTTTCTACTTTGTTGGAAAAAAACATACATTTTCTATCAAAATATTTTAGGTCTTCTTTGTTTGCAATTTCATTATTACAGGAGAAAGATTTTTACCAAATCAAAGCATATTTGTTCACTTTTCATTGGCAAAGTTGGATGAAATAATTAAACAATCAATCAGAAAATGCTCAGCAGTAATCCTTGTCCGGGTGAGTCATCACAGACCTCCTCAGAATCAGAACCTCTCATCCCATTCTCTGTGTGGGGCTGGACCACATGATTCACAGTGCACAGAATTGCAGTTTCTAAAATGTGTCTATTTCAGTTCTGTTTCCCAGTAAAAGATAAAAATCAAGTACTGGAATTCCCCTTAAGACTGATGTTCAGAACAAGGAGCAGTATATAAATATTTTAAATTTCCTCCACTGGGCAGTCCATTTTGAAAGCATCAGTCCCTTGCAGTGATGTTAACTAAGCAGCTCACTATGAAGCATCTAATTTTTCTGTTGTAACTAATTTAAGCTGTCTAGCTTTATTGCCTGATGTCCCACCACATGTTTCTGACATCTAGAATTTAGCACTCTACATTATAAAGTTGATATCAAAACACAAGCTGACTTTGAACCTCTGACTTTCAAAGAATGCATAAATTTCCACGTTTCTCACAGCAGCATCTAATTTTCAGACCTGGCATGTCAACAGCATCTCTGAGGTTCCCCCTATGCTACATGATGATGTTAACGAACAACATACTGCCTCTGCTGCTGACACTGGAAATGACTGGCAGACTCTTCAAAGCTGCTCACCTACTTCAATTCCCACAACCGCAAGAAAAATCTCAAGTTACCTCAATCCCTTGAGAAACTCAAGGAATATCATCACTCATATGAGGAGCTAAGGACTTTTAAAAAATAGGAAACAATAACTAGGAAGTGAAAAATTAGCATGGCTTTTGAGGGCTACTTTTGAGCATAAATCAGGACTTCACGAGGGCAAATGTAGCTTGAAGCATGTAGGAGCGTGAGTGTGCTCATGTGTGAATTCAGTAGTGAATTTTCACTCAGAAAACCAACCTCATCTTGATACGTCCCTAACTCCAAAACACTTACCTTTTCACTTCCATCCCAATATGTAACAAGAAGCTACTGCAACTTGATCACGCACTTCCCACAAGAAGTTCCCATTCCATAATACTTACCATGTGCTCTAAATGAATTAGAGAACTACTGCCCATTAAAATCATCCCAGAAGACTGAAATTAACCAGCATTGGCTTTCATTTCATGAAGAGTTCTTTGCTTTTTCATGATTAAAGATTGTATATTTTGAAATGTCAGTGCATTGGGGTCTGTGAAAAATTGATACGTTTTCTATTCATGCAAAATGTTCCACACCAGAGCAAGAGTTTGTATGTCACCAGAGAAAGTATATGAAGGCATTCCTTTTGTTTTAGTAATCTGCCTATAGGTTTATGAAGCCAGTGTGCTTTAGGAGCTAATCCACAGAGTCCTAAAAGGATTAGATTTTGAATTTCAATCAATGAAATAGATGATAGACATAAAATGGTAAATAGCCATGCTGTACCCTAGCACCTACTGATCTGTACCAGCAGACTGTTGCGCTACAGGTTACCTTGGCTAGGCTGACTGCATTAATTTGCAATCACAATTTCCCCTTCAGCTCTGCCTTCTTGCGTCTTTGGGAATGATTTGAGAGATTTTCTAACAAGTGCATCATTTTGTGGAGGTAACTAACAAGAAATCAGGAGATCTGTTTGCCACAACAGCTACTTTATCATCTGATCCAAAATTAGATATAGACTGCACCCTAAATGAATGAAAAATACTGCAGTTCTACAGACCTCTGAAGTATGATCTCAGAAATAAGGAAAAAAATACTGTTCATTTCCAGAAATAAACACAGAAGAATAAAACAAGTGGTAGTGGGTTGGGTTTTGTCTAATACTGTGTAAGAGAAAGCCCCTGATCCTAAGTGCATTTACGGTGCATTCAATCAGATTGGTTCAAAAACCCAGTCTACAAATGTCCTCTTCACAAAAGTAATTTTATATTAAATATGATTTTGGAAAATTTCCTTTCTTCTTCTTACAGTCTTCTTCTAAAATTGTTTAATAAAAAGGACTTTTTTTTTATATATATTAACAAGTGTATGTAAACATTTTTACTACTTATCCCACCTAATTCTCATAAACTATTTTCAGTTATTGCAATTAAAATAAAATGGAGATTTGAAAACAATTAAGGAATAAGCAAAAACCTGCCAACATACATATAATTTAATAATAATTTTTAAATGAACAGCTATTCAGGATGGACTTTTACAGCAATGATTACATAAGGAGATTTTTATTTGCTAATATAAAGAGGATCTGAATCTGAAGGTGCAGAAAATGTCCTTGAGTGAATTTTTAGCAGGACCTAGGAGGAAATTAATTCTGCAACTCTTATTATTGTTAATGGGAGTTATTCAGCCAGATCTTCACGCACGAATCACAATTAATATGTACCCCTTATGGTTTTTTCTGCATAATATTTGAAATTAATTTCCATAAACAAGTTCCCAGCAGTTATTTAATACAGTAGATGTGATTATGATTCCACAAAGGTCCCTTGATTCACTTCAGCATAAGCCTGAAACTGTAGCAACAGTAGAAGAAGTAAAGCACCTGACTGAACACCTTGAATTAAATTCTCACCTTGGTGTTACTCAGCTAACTTCAACAAGCTAGCCCAAATTTACACTAGTATAAATGAAACCAGAATCAGAACGCTATTTCTACAAAACAGCTTGCTCCTTAGCTCATCCACAGTGACATTTCCACATCAGTAACTTTTAGATGTGGCCTATAAACACTTTACCTGCTTGCTTTATTGGCAACTGCTCCAGTGTAGAATTCAGTTCTAGTGGGTAGTATTTATTCTGGTTGGATCCTCACAATGGTTCTCTTAAATTTGAGACTGTTGCACATTACTTCAGTAAGAATATACTTCTGTATGAGAAGAACTGAGAAAAATTGATTTCTGATTGTTCCTCTCTTTAACCTCACTTTCAAGAAAGCGGTAATCCAATATATTTCAATATTGGTACTGCCATTCACTGATTTCCACATAAGGCTTCTTGATTTTCTTAGCATCTCTTCTGCAAAGAAACTGCTGAGTTCAGCATAGTGAATACTTTTGTAGAGATGAAACTTTTTAGCTTACTCGCATGCATCATAAGCCACACAGGTGGAAAAACCCTACCACTGATTACACAAAACGAATGGGTGTAAAATGTAAGGGCCCTGCCTACTTATGACAGTATTTGGGGCAATCCATTTAACTGCATTTTACTGCAGACTTTTTCATTTTGAGATTTTCTCCACTGGCAGTAGTGACTGACATGAAAAATCCTACTGGATATGCCTTCTCACTGTGTTGTATAGATACCACTTGCTCTGTTCCTGAAACCTCCAGACCTGAGTATGTAGGGTTTTACCATCCCTGATGATGGTTTCTCCTTGGAGAATCAGCTGTGTTCACAGTTAGAATACACGTGATGTATGGAAAAGTGCTGTCAGTGTACAAGTCCTAATACTATCTGAACTAGCTCGAGCACTTTAGGATTTGGTGCTACCCCACAGCTCTCAGATCTGCAGCCAGTTATGCTCACTCAAACAATTTAATCTTATTTGCACGTAGTTTCAGACACAGCCAAAGACACAACTTGAACAGTTTTGACCTTGTTTTTGCCATACTGTCCTAAAAATCTCCAGACTAAAATACCATTTGCCATGATACCTGTTAGCACAAGTTGCCTATGCCATCATGGCCAGAGTCAGCTAGTTTGCACAGGTGTGTGTTGACAATATGCTAGTCTGCTATTTCTACCGGAGGTTTCTACTCCTTGTCATTGATACTAGAAAGACATCCACAGTTTCTAGCTTAGGCTTAATTATTTATATAATGAATCCCACCCTGGCAGGCCAGAGATGATAAAAAATGCCTATTTAAAGTACTTGAGAGGATTTTTTGTTCTCGTATTATCATTAACAAGAGAATTTTTTTTTTGTTCTAGCATTATCATTAACAATTCGTACTACAGAAGGTAAGTTTATAAAGTGTTTGGATGATGTTAGTCTGGGGAAAAGCTGGAAATGAGCTTAGAGCTTATAAGCTTGTGATGCTGCTTAAAGAGTGGTTGTATAACTGAGTAGCCCTTGGAAGAAATGTAATTATGCCTGCATGGTGCTGCAGTTGCATTAATAAAGCTTGCCTCACTCAAAGGTCTCCATGGAACCACCTCCCTGTCTGTATCCACAGCCCTAGTAATTTGCAACACAGATAAGCTACCCATGGATGATGAGAGCTGTCTGCATTTCTATACCAAGACCACCTCTGTATCTAGCTTGCAGATGTCTTATTCATTTTCTCTGATATGACTGTGTCATGTACTTATTGTCAGATTTTGCCATCTAATACCTTATTTGTGATTTCTAAGGAGCAGAAGGCATGAAAAAGATATCAGAGCATAGTCTATAAGAATATAGAAGTAATGACATTCCGTAATTGTCCCGAAAAATACAGATGCAGCAATGAGTAGCAGAGACAGGATATGGCCTACAGGAAAGAAGAGGACAAGCTTTTTAGCAGGACTTGTGATAGGACGAGGGGTAATGGCTTTAAACTAAAAAAGGGTGGATTTAGGCTATATATAAGGAAGAAATTTTTTACAATGAGGGTGGTGAATCACTGGAACAAGTCACACACAGAGGTTGTAGATGCCTCATCCCTGGAAACATGCAAGATCAGGTTGGAGGGGGCTCTGAGCAACCTGATCTAGTTGAAGATGTCCCTGCTTATGCAGGGGGATCCAACAAGATGACCTTTAAAGATCCCTTCCAACCCAAACTATTCTGTGATTCTATGACTCAGTCATTGCATTTCCGGGAGGAGGCAAAATGTTGATGATACCTGAAACTACACAGAGTGTTTTGTAAAACATTAACCCTAAACAGGTTTGCATTTCAATCATTTGGACAGTGAAAATATAATTGCTTATGTCTGGAGCTGCTCTTGTAAGTAAAAGCAAGTAAGTGCATAAATATTTCTAGTAAAAATTATTCTGACTTGAAACAGTATCAAAATTTTATTCTAGTTGTCTTACACCTTACTGAAAAAAAAAAAAATCCTAATTAAAAAAATAACGACAAAGTCCCCCAAAGCCCATTACCCTGTATGCCACACAAAACTTTAAGAGTAATCATTTAAAAGGAATAGAAGACATATCTCTATAAATTAACAAAGAAAACCTCATATGGAAGAGAAAGTCCAAAATCTTATAAAGATGTAAACATGTTTATATGTTTCCATAAGATCACAAAATCCATAAAGACTCAGTGAATTCAGGCATTTACTGAAGTTCATTCTCTTTGAAAAAGTTCAGACTGCTTTTACTATTTAGATCTGGAAGATATTTAAATATCAAATCAAAATAGCAAGATATCAAAATATAAGAAAAAAAAAAGATGTAAGAAATAAAGTATTTTAACAGTGGGATTCAATTGCTATAAATTGTCAAGAAATGAGAAAAAGAGCAGCATGATTCCAATTCCAGGTCCAAAAAGGCAAGAAGACAACATCTAAGCTAAGCATGCTCGGGAAAAACAGGAAAGCCTCACCAATGGAGAAATTTTCTCAACTAAACCTCACTATTTTTAGTTGAGGATGGCCTTCCATTTGAAATAAAGAAAAACCATACATTTCATTTAGGTCAGCTCAACATTAACTTGAGCCACAGCCATACCTCATGTCCCCTTACCCCCATCTTCTGTATCGACTATAAAATCATCTCACTGCGGTGTACTTGGTCCTCTTTGTCTGACTGGGTCACTGCGTCATAGGAGACACTCATACTTATGGAGATGTTAACTCAAGTGTCCCCTATGTATGAGTCATAGAGTATGGGATACCTGAATTTCATCTATGGTAAGGCAGTATGCACAACACATGGACATAACTTTAAGTCCAAATACAATACTTCAACCTTTTTTAAAATCACATGTTACATGCCACAAGTTTTTTATTAGAAACAGAAGACAAATATGAAACTGACATTATCAAATGCCAGATACACCCCATTTATTTAATCTCTTCTATGAATAATTTCTGTACATCAACATTACTTGGTTTTGCTGAATACTGTAATAGCATCTATCATAACTACATTATGGAAATTTGTCATATAAACCCCAATCCTGCAAAACTGTGTGTACGAACAGCCTTCCCCCACTTACTAAGCCAAGTAAATCTGCAAATATACTCTCAAAAAGAACATCATTGCTTCCAAGCTGATGACACTGAGAAGCTTAACTGGTATTCTTAATTGATTCAGGCATATCCCATAGGAATATGCTGTACTGTTCCTGTACTATTATCTCTTTTTTTATGCTGAGAGAATGGTGTAATTACCTATGTTTCTGAGATACTAAGATCCTTCAGTTTTACTTGCTTTCAGTGAGAATGTCTGAGAAAAAACCCTGCCCCAAAATCTAAAAAGTGGAAGAAAAACCCTGAGGCTGGAGGTCTCTGCCTTGAAAGGAGTCCTATAAAAAAGGAAAGCAGTTCTCTGCTGGTGCAAGAATATGTCTTAACAGTCCTTACGGCCTTACACTATGAACCCTGAATGCACATCTACGGCTATACAAACACTTCGAAGTATTAAGTTGTAACTTCAAACTTGCCTAATCAACAGTAATTCAAGCAGAAATATGATAGAAAAATCATTAAGAAAAATAATTTTGCTGACACAGACTTCTATTAAAAGCATCTTAAATTGGAATGGCTGCACACAGAAAATGCTTTTTCCCTCAAAACAACTATGACTGATTAGTCTATAAAAAGATTCATTTCTCCTAGAATAGCAAATCAAACCAGGAACAGCATTGTTCAAGCATCTGCTAGGAATGGAAAACATATTTTGTCTTTGGTCAAATGTCTGAAATAATGTTTTTATTCTCGAAGTGGTTTTCTATTTTATGTTCCCCTCATTTTTGTTTTGTAGATTTCATGCTGTAGCCACAACAGTGTTATTAACACCACTAACTTTTTTGTGTTCCTTAATAAGGAAACCTATGGTTTCAAATTAAAAAACACCACCAGAATTACCATTTGCATACTCATTGCAGAGGAGTGATTAGACTAATCAAAATTCTTTGATTACAGAATGCTTCCCAAGTGTCTGTCCCTGATAATTACTATGCAACCACTACTTTCTAGGAGGTATAACTGAAGGCCTTCATGCAAATGTTTTTTTACATAGCAATTCTCTGGTTTTTCCATTTTATATGTATTTATGTCTAACAGTCAGCAACCAGGGCTTTAGGAGCTTGTATTTTTAGAAAAATAGCAAATCTTGTGGAAATTGTGTTGAAATAATAAGTGCTAACAACAGTACAAAAATCTTCAGTTCAATTTTCTTGAGATAACCTCATTTTCTGCCTCCATTTCAAATTTAAGAGTGATGCCACAGGTTTATGGCACACTATTGAATCTGAGCACTGAACCCCCTAAGTTGAAACAAAACACAAATAAGCAGACCTGCAATTGTTCCAAAAAGTCCACCTGGTCTTAAATAATAATATATCCTTCCTATGATTCTATGTGAATGTATCACACCTTTTGTTGTATTTGTCCTTCACTTTGTGAGATAAAGAGATCATTCACTCCATTTTGCAGATTACCTTCATACAACCAACATTGTGACTTGAGCAAGGCATCCACAGCCTTCACTAGTTAAAGACTCACCCGATATACTGAGTAAAAGCTTTAACGAAGCTATTTTACAAAGAATCATTAGTGACAAACTTTTATTTTTATTTCAAAGCTCTTGACAGAAGAGAGGTAACAGCATAAGAAGAGTTGTGGAGGAGGACGTGAGCTAACCTGGTGACCACAGCACTTGTGCCAATGCTGGGAAACGGAGGCTCCGCTCTTCTGCTCCTTTCACTGGGCTTCAGCCCTCACCTCCCCATTAGCAGGTCACTACTCTGGTTTTCCCTCAGGAGGCTGTTCCGGGTTGAGAGCCTTCTCCAGTTTTCCTACTGAACTTGCTAATTTTTGCAAAAGAGGAGAATCAGAGGCCAAGAGGCCACTGAAGAAAAGAAAGAAGAGAATGTGATTCTGCATCTTTGGGAGGAGAGTCTATCTATTTAGCGCCCGATCTAAAGACTTTAAATGCACATTACAATAAATAAAATATACAAACAACCTTTAGAGTAAAGACTAGAATCATCTGCTGGATTCTTTTACTCCCTTGAAAGTGGGAAACAAGGATAAAAAGAAAATTAAGGTGAGTTACAACCTAAATGAGACTTGAAACCACTAGGAAATTGTCCGAAGAGAAAATTCATATTCTCTGGCTACATTTTTGAGCAAGAGTAATACCCAGTGCAGGGAAGGTATACTGACTTACATTAGGTGTACTAAGCATATAAATATCAGGTAGGGGTTTTCCAAGCATGACGTAGCAGATTTATTTCTGGTCACAATTTGTGGCTTTCAAGAAGATTTAAATATAAAGTAGACACCATGCTCCTCAGCCTTGGACAAGACACAAGAACATTCACAAATGGGAAGGTCAGAGATAAAATATTAAGCACCTGGTCAATTTTACTGGTAAAAACTATGCTCAGAGTTTGAGAACTGCATGCTTTTACTTACCCTTTTACACACAATTGCAACTTGCTCAAGGTCAGACCACAGACTCAAAGCTAAGAACAACTTCCAAGACGAAGGAAGGTTATAACTGCTGCATGTTCTTATCTCACCAGAGTAAAGTTTAAGAGCAGCTATAACACAGAATATAATTGCTGCATATTTAATTGAAACTACTATATAGGATAATAACAATCCCTTTTTACAGTGTATAGAAAATATATACATCACACAATCTCACTTTTTGCCTCCACGCACATTGTCTGAATTATTTATGTAAGTAGTAATTGGAAGGATGATTAAATAAAACCACCCGGAAGAAGCTGTGCATAAATTTCACTATGTGTTTGCAGTCACATTTAATATCCGAGCAAAATATGTGTAAACCATAACCCAAGCTTGTTTCTATGAAGGAAAAAATGCAAATAAATAAAACTATTTTCAATTCTTAATCGATCCCTGGCCTGATAAAGATAGCATAATGCTTTCACACTGCCTCCACTTTTGAAATGGCGCAAGAATCCCCCTCCACAGGGGCCAAAAGCAATCAGCACTAATTGCACCTGCCGGCTGTCAGAGCCCTTCCGCTCACACTGCAGTGGCAGCAGCAATGGTCTTCTGGCAGGAAAGGGAAATCACTGACATTGTTGCGTCTGTAATAAAAACTGTAAAGTTGATGATTCAGTACTCTGTTAGGCACAAGTTTTTATCGGATAGATGTTCCTGGGAGTGAATGTTGTGCTAAGGGCTCTGGGGGAAAGCAAAGAAAAAAACAAAACGGGATCTATCTATAGGGGTTTATGTGCATATTTAGGTAAGACGATGATACCAGGACTTTAGAAACATGATGAGGGAGGGGGCTAGAAGGAAGAAACAGACAGCAAATGTTAATAAAAAAACCCAATTGGTCACTTCAGTCTAGTCTCTATCAATGTTTTTTCACCCTATCGTCAATCTCTGTTCATTGTAGCACAGCTGGCAAAATATTACAACGCAGATCCTTACAGGTGAAAACTGATCCACACTAGCAGACTTGTGTGTAAAAGCCTACGTAACAAACAACATATATTTGGTTTTGATGTTGCTTTAAAAAAATGTAAAATTCCCTAAAAAAGATCTTTTGAGACATGAGCGAAGAACTGGTCTCCTTCCTTTCATCTCAACTTTTGTTTAGTCTCAGTACTTTGTTTCATGTTTACAACGTTCGTGCTTGTGGTCTACTGATACTGAAAAATTAAAATCTTTTAGCATGAAATTTAATTTCATGCATTACTTAATAAACATTAAAGACAATATATAATTTATTCTTTCTTCAAAAGAACAATATTTTATTAATACAGAGGTTACAGGACATTAGCAAGACTAAAAGTTACGATAAGAGTATCACATTCATCATGTGTCCTGGAACTACTTAGGCTCAATCCTGATCCATATATTATAAGTAAGTTAAAACAAGATCTCCTAAGTCCCATATTACAGATGGTGCCTTTTTGATTCTGCAGAGCTGCTCAAGAAGCAGACATAAATATAGTTCTTCCTCCTGTATTTCCCCTAGTCTAAAAACACACCTGCTTTGTTAGCCATCAATTGCATATGATAAAAGAAGAAAATATCAGGATGTTTTAATTGTTAACTTGCAAGACTGGTTATATTAATTCCTATATTGATCGTTTAACCCCAGCCGGCAACTAAGCACCATGCAGCTACTCACTCACTCCCCCACAGTGGGATGAGGGGAGAGAACTGGAATGGTAAAAGTGAGAAAACTCATGGCTTGAGATAAAAATAGTTTAATAATTGGAATAACATATAATAATAATGACAACAACAACAACAACAACAACAACAATAAATTGTAAGGACAAAGAAAATAACAAAGAGAGAGAAATAAAACCCAAATAAGACAAGTGGTGTAAATGGAAGCAATTGCTCGTCACTGAACGATGCTCAGCCAGTCCCCAAGCAGCAGCCCCCCTGCCAACCTCCCTCCTGCTTTTATTGCTGAGCATGACATCATATGGTATGTAATATCCCTTTGGCCAGTTGGGGTCAACTGTCCCAGGTCTGTCTCCTCCCAACTTCTTGTGCATCTCCAGCCTACTCACTGGTGGGGTGATATGAGAAATGCCTTGACTCTGTGTAAGCACTGCTCAGCAATAAATAAACCATCTCTGTATTATCAACGATGCTTCCAGCACAAATCCGAAACATAGTCTGTTACCAGCTACTGTGAAGAAAACTAACTCTATCCCAGCCAAAACCAGCACACCTTCCTACAAATACCTCACCTCAGCTATTCTGGGATAATCCTAACCGTAATTCCACGAGTATCCTGTGATCAACCATACACACTCTGCTCCTTAAAATGTATTAATCTAACTTGCTTTCACTTTCTTGTGACTTTGGTTGAAATCTTAACTTCAGAAGTATTGCATGTAAAGATTCCATTATATTCAGCAGGGCTATGACTCCAGAAACTGTGCCTCTCTCCTTACTTCGTAATTATAAATCTTGAACTAGAACAAGATGAATTTAGAATGGACCAGAAACCTACTCCCTGCCCTCACAGGATGAAGAAAAATAACGCTCAAACCCTATCAGACATGAATCTTAAGTGGGATCTGAAGAAGCAATGGCAAAATCTGTGTAGAAGAAACGGACTGCCATTCACAGGAGTTTCCCCCACTTGAGAAAAAAAAATATCCCCTTAATATAAATACAACACAAGGAACACCTAGAATAAAGGTCTGCAAAATAGCAATAGATAGCAATAGACAAAGAAAATTGACTAAAGAAAGAGAGTCAACTTAGTCTGCTTACATTCTTAAACCTGAGATGAAATTAGTGCTCTAAGTAGTCAGGGCAGTTGATATTCTCTGTGTGCGGTAGTTGATGTATTTCATTTTTTTTATAATAAAGTGTAGATTTAGACAATAATATTTATACAAGATGAAAAGCATTTTTAGAAAAACCTGAAAAACTTAATATTCTATTGATTCAACATTGCCACAATTCCTGCTATTTTAGTACTCTATCATTTGTGACCTCTCCATGCACCTTTAAGCTAATTAAATAGCAACAGCTTTTCTCCACCAAGAAATTATTAATTCCACTACAAGTTCTCCAGAAGAACTGAAATGTTTTAGAATCAGATATTCTGTAGTCTAGATATGGAAACTGAATCCTATACATCAAGATGAAAGCTTAGACATGTCCACAATGAATAATTTGTGGAAACAGAAAAAAAGATGATTATGCTATAACCACCAGTGCTGTATTTCCCCCACCTCTGCTTCTGTGATTCATCTCTGTCTTCCTCCTCAACATATGTTTATATTTTATGGTGCTACCTGAAAGATATGTTCATAAGAAACCTTATGAAATTCAACAAGGGCAAGTGTAGGGTGCTGCACCTGGGGAGGAATAACCCCGTGCACCTGTACAGGTTGGGTGCTGACTTGCTGGAGAGCAGCTCGGTGGAAAAAGACCTGGGAGTCCTGGTGGACAACAGGATGACCATGAGCCAGCAATGTGCCCTCGTGGCCAAGAAGGCCAATGGCATCCTGGGGTGCATCAAGAGGAGTGTGGCCAGCAGGTCGAGGGAGGTCATCCTCCCCCTCTACTCTGCCTTGGTGAGGCCGCACCTGGAGTGCTGTGTCCAGTTCTGGGCTCCCCGGTTCAAGAAGGACAGGGAACTGCTGGAGAAGGTACAGCAAAGGGCTACCAAGATGATTAGGGGGCTGGAACCCCTCTCTTATGAAGAAAGGCTGAGGGACTTGGGTCTTTTCAGTCCGGAAAAAAGACGACTGAGGGGGGATCTTATCAATGCTTATAAATACTTAAAGGGTGGGTGTCAGGAGGATGGGGCCAGTCTTTTTTCAATGGTGCCTGGGGACAGGACAAGAGGTAATGGGCACAAACTTGAGCATAGGAAGTTCCACCTAAACATGAGGAGGAACTTCTTTCCTTTGAGGGTGGCAGAGCACTGGAACAGGCTACCCAGAGAGGTGGTGGAGTCTCCAACTCTGGACACTTTCAAAACCCACCTGGATGCGTTCCTGTGCAGCCTGCTCTAGGTGACCCTGCTCTGTCAGGGGGGTTGGACTACATGATCTCCAGAGGTCCCTTCCAATCCTGCCATTCTGCAATTCTGTGATTCTGTGTTTTCCCATTAAAACAAACAAAAAGCATTTAACAGTTTTTTGAACTGGCCTGAGAAGGTAAATAGTGTCCGGTAGTAATGTACTATCACCTTTATCTATACACATACACATGTATAAATATTTTCTGCATTGACATGTTAAAGCTGCCCACTGGAAGCAACAAAGTTGTCTGCTTAGTGTTCATTTGCAAGATGCTCATCTGAAACCTGGCCTCTGCAGCGTCTTTTTAGCACGACTGTCTAAAGATTTGTCTTTTCAAATCCCAAAAAATCTATTCTGAAAACAAAATTGAATGCACAGTGGAACTTCAGTGCAAGGATCTAAAAGAAGGGAGATGTGCAGATAGGGTAGGCACTCTTTTAGCTGCGAAGAGTTATTATTTGCTAAGAATGGATTCAGTTTATAACGTAAGGGAAGACAAAAGCCAAGATTTACGGGAGCTATTTAACATGTTTTCCCTAAGGATAAGCTGGACGGTCCAAAAAAATGGTGCAGCCTTATGGCAGGAAACAAGTGTCCGGCACCTGAGCTCTGTGATGAGGCCAGACCTCAGGGGACAGAGAAAAACCAAGTTCTCTCGCTCACAACAGCAGCTCAAATCCATAGCCCATGGAGTAAAAGACTTATGGTAGCACAATAGCTTTTAAAATGTGCCCAATAAAGACTTCCTCATCAAGTCTAAGCCTTTAGTTTTGTTTTTCAGCATAAAACCAAAGGTCAGTCTTTGAGTGACACATTGCTCAGCTTTACCCATGCAGGGCTGCATTTTTCAGATAGGATCACAGTCTGAGCAACGGTAATAGCAGTGAAACACTGTGGGTATGAGCAAAGGTGCCAGAACCTCTCCTGGCAGAAATTTCACGCCAAGTAAGGTCTTATCATTCTTAAGGAACATCAAGCATATTACCCTAAAACAATATTTGTCCATTTACAATATTTCCCATATAAAACCCCATAGTGTGGTTCTAGTGCAGTCTTTCTAGCTGCTGATACATTGTACGGCCATCTTTCAGACCGTCTCACACAATCCAAGCTGTGTAAGCTATTTTGTATGTCAGTAACTACTTATGGCTTCCTGAGAAGGTTTTGGTACTAGTTCAGTGAAAGGTATAATTTAGCAAGCAGATTTAGCAAGCAGCAGATAAAACAATTAGACTAAAGATCTTTTGTGAAAGAAGTGGCTGGCAGCACACCCGCAGTGAAGGATGACTTTGTAATTTAGCAAACAGATTTTATAAGTGGCAGATACAACAATTAACAGAAAAATCTTTTGTGAGCGAAATAACTCATCAAATATGCACAGAGAAGGTAAATTTGCATGAAAATGATGTGTAGATTTCCACTGAAAAGCAATCTATTTTTTCCTGCCTTTTTTCCCCTCTTTATATTACTAGAGTTTGTGGTAGTAGAGTGATGGAAAACAGAGCACTTAGTAAAGGAACAAATTCCAAATGGGGACTATGGTTGAATTTGAAGCATCAGCCTAAAAAACTCTTGCATTAGAACTCAATCATTATGTGCCTCAGCTATCCAAAACCTGTTTTTCTTTAATCAAGCTTTCTTGTTTTATGATTGCTATGCTTTATTGCTTTATTTTAACAAGACTGAAACGGTAATCTCTAAAATTATTTGAAAGGACATGACAGACTGCAATTTCTGTTACTCTGTGTTGAGGAAGGGGAAGTCTGTCACCACATTTACTACTCCATCCTTGATCTCAGGTAACTGTTTGCTTACAGAGCATTGCCAAGTGCACACGGAGCTATAAAATGGTGACATAAAACATGTTGTCACGGTTTCAGCTAGGACAGAGTTAACTGTCTTACTAGAAGTTTGTATAGTGCTATGTTTTGGATTTAGGATGAGAATACTGTTGATAAAACACTAATGTTTTTAGTTGTTGCTAACCAGTCAAGGCCTTTTCTGCTACTCATACTGCCCCACCAGCAAGTAGGCTGGGAGTGAAAAAAACATTGTGAGAGGACACAGCTGGGACAGCTTACCCCAAATGACCAAAGGGCTATTTCATACCATGTGACATCATCCTCAACATATAAAGCTGAGGGAAGAAGGAAGGAAGTTGGGGGGCATTCAGATTTATGGCATTTTGTCTTCCCAAGTAACTGTTATGCTTGATGGAGCCCTGCTTCCCTGGAGATGGCTGAACACCTGCCTGCCCATGGGAAGTACTGAATGAATTCTTTGTTTTGCTTTGCTTTCATGCGAGACTTTTGCTTTACTTATTAAACTGTTATTATCTCAACACACAAGTTGTCTCACTTTTACTCTTCTAATTCTCTCCTCCATCCTGCTGTGGGGGGAGTGAGCGAGTGGCTGCGTGGTGCTTAGTTGCAGGCTGGGATTAAACCATGACACGTGTTTACTCCCTGAGAAGTCAGGACCTTGGCTAACCATTTGAAAAGTATATTTTCCCCTTTCAGTACAATAAAAGCTGCAGGAGATAGAGAGTGTCCCTAAGACAACTCAAAGCTGTGATTATCTCCCCCCCAAGTCATTCCCGCCAATCACTATGAAGTCTCTGGGGAAGAAGAATAAATTTGGTTTTCCTGAAGAAGATAACAGGATTCCAGCTCTGTATTTATCTTGCTGGTATGCTTTAAAGGTCACCGTGCTGGTCTAGAAAGGACTGCTCAGCAGTGCCCTATCTTATAGCAGTGCATCAAGTATTTTCAGATGGTCTGAACTACTCACATATTACTGTAACTTTGAGAAAAACAGGGATCCAGACAGGGATTTTGCAAAAAGCCTCCTCCCTGAGCCATTGTGAAGAAATGATGAAAAATGATGTGTTTGCAGACACAAGAGCTCTACTCTTCAGTCTTTACTGAAAGCGTTGTTCCCATGGATGACCATTTGGGTGATACCCTGGCTTTTGATCTGGTATACTTGAACCTGTTATATTGTTCCATATGAACTGTATGAAACTGAGTTACAAAGGACATTAAAGATATTAGCATATCTTTTTTCCATCCACAAAAGAATCAAATTACATATCAGGTTCAGATGGGATAGTCAAAAGACAGCTTGGCTTTTCCCTTGCTCTTGCTTTTTAACTTTTTTTTTATATTTTTTGTGAGGAGTATTTTTATACATCATAAGGTTCAGACTTTGTATTTACATACATTGCCCAGTTAACAAGGCTGTTTTAGTATTTTTCTATACTTAGGAGCTTAATGAAATACCATATAAAATTTTTTTCAAGGTATTTTACACCTCTCCAAGAGAATGAATCCTGCATTTCTAAAATCAATCATTAATTTATAAATTATAATACCATCTTTTCAAAACACAGAAACAGACAAATAAGTACAAACAGAGCAAATCTGCATATTCAGGAGAGATAAAACAGTAAGATTATAGGTCTTTCTTTGAATAAAAATTATTTTATTCTTCAAAATTTTTAAAATATTTATCAAAATTTTACTCTGTATTTGACTGGAGCATTCACTAGAAAGATAGGAACTGAAAAGTTTAGTATTTCTGTTTAGATAAAGTAAAATTCTCTAGTAAAATTAAGTTGCGCTTGCTTCCTAGCACCTTTGATTCCAGTAAAACTGTGGTTTATTACTGCAGTTCCCAGTATTTAAGTTCCTTTAGGATAGTCTCACAAATACTTAAAGAAGCTATTCTGCTCCTGCTCCATTTTTTTCTTTTGGTAACTCCTGTTGTATTATACATGAAAAATACTTCTGCAGACTGTAACAGTGTAACAACTTATCAGCGATATCCCTTACACTACAGCAACCTGTAAATGAGGAGATACAGCAAAATAGTGGAAGTTGCATCCCTGTCTCCCCTCTTTCCTTCAATGATTCACGCAGTTCTTTTTGTGTGAATAACTGACAGCTTGCCCTGCAGCATATACTGCTAAAGGCAATTCATTCTGAACTGTACAAAAGATATGTCCAACTTAACTGTCAGATACTTGTACACTGTATGTACTTTTTCCTAGAGACAGTTTTAATTTTTTCCCCTCAAGAAGCTATAATTTTTTTCCTCATCACTTTTTTTCAACACAATGTTTTATCTCATCGATTGGTTAAACAAAAGATCTTCTAACAAATGATGTTTCAAAATGTCAGTAAGGGGGAGGCATCTGTAAGGCATAATAGCTCAGCCCTTCTCACAGGATTAGTAAATAGGGCCATTGTCTTCAGGGGCAGATATTCTGACTAGGTTTAAAAACATACTCATAACTTCAGACAGTTCTCTCCTGAACATGTCAATCCTCCACAAAACCACTTCTTTGTATGACACAAAACCAGGAATCGGGAAACCTGATTTGATATAAACCAAATATGATTTTCCTTCCTGGACACAATATTTATTCCCATTTGATTTTCACCCTCAGTGCATCATGGTTGGAAGAGCAGATGTACCTCTAGCACTACTACTTCCATCTTCCAGCAAAGACACATGAAAACAACACATCCATGCAAAGGCTGACTAATGGATGTAGCTAGCAACCTGGTGAGGGACTGCTTTTTTAATTACCTGTTCTATTTTAATCGGGAGCAGCTGACTCCATCTTTTCCACAGTTGTTTTGGCAACAGAAACATGAAATTTCACCTGGGAATATAATTTAGGGTATTCTCAAGAAAGACTAAGAATACCAGAATTTTGGCAAATTATAAAGCACATGTAGATTTGGCAGTTTACACAAGACAACTGGGTTTTCTGAGTTCTTGCAAATGCAGACAAACCTCAGCTGGTAAAGCAAAGGCAGCATTTTTTTGCTTGCTTTTTGTTTAAAAGTCTGTAAGCAGAACTAATGCAACACTTGTTTTAATTGGTAAGTAGGAATTATAAACATCTCCCACGTTTTAACTTATGATTATTTTGACTACATCTAAAATGAAGAGCTGAAAGACACCTCACTAAGCATGAGGACTGCAATTCCAGAAATCTGCAGTTTAGGTTGTTGACAGTAATAAAGGGATACCATTTTCATGTCAGTGATGATGAGGTCACCTCACTGGTGTGTAACCAGGAGACAACTTCTTCCAAAGTACTAAGCAAAGCGCTGTTGTGACAGGCAGTGAGACGAAGCTCTCTGAAGTAGCTTCTGACAACCCACGTGTGATGGGGCCCAGCTCAGTCTCTTCCATAGGGCAGCTCATACTCCCTTACTCAAGAAAGTACTTTTGCCACCATTTGCAATGCAGCCTATGTACATGTACACAATCAAATATGCACTACAAAGAAAAAGAAATAAAAAAAAAATCAACTCACCGTTACACTTCATTCATCAAACTGTGCATGGAATTTTTCCTGTCAGCATAGTCTCTACCGCACAGAGTCCTGCCTCCTGTTGGGAGGATAACTCTTTTGTAAGGGATCTCAGCTTCTATGCCTCCATAACCATATGTTTCTGACTCTTGGTTCACGTAAGCTTTCCCCTTTATTCAGGAGTGGAGAGACCCCTCCTTTTAACCTCTGTTTGAATCTCATACCTAGGGATATCTCTGAACTGAAATGCCGTGATTTTCTACTCATTAATTTCATATCATGAGAACAGGCTTCTGCAACTGAGCTGTTTATTCAGCCATCGGTGGTCTTCTCCCCACAGTACTTTTTGAGCCCAATTTCAAAGCAGCTGTGACAGACAGACAGATCGCAAAATTTAAAATGTTACTACATTTCTGAGTGTTTCTGAAAACTGGCAGCTGGACAGAGCAAAAAGCATTCACATTGAGGGAAAGAAAGTCTGCAATGAACCCAGTTGCCCCCTATTCAGCATGGGCCCTGCCAGCTGCCCCACAGCTCCCACCACCTGCACACGCCAGAGCAGCCTCTGAGCCCATGCATGCATCCCTGGCTCCCCCATCCCTGGAGCTGAATGGAAGAGAAGCCAAGGAGACCACAGTTCAGGACAGAAAGAGGAGAGGGTAAAGGTAGAGTACTGGTGGTATGCCAAGATGTTTTTCATCATCTCTAAATACTTACAGTGCTTCAAGATTTATTTCTGAGAGTAAGATGCAAAAAGCATATTTTGCTATCAGTGAGACCAACCAGAACTACTGGTGTTTTCAGCTTTTATGAATCATCTGGATTCTGAAGATATGCTCCATTGATGCGTAGCAACTTAGGTATTGTAAGAGCAGAACAATGAGTTTCTCCTAAAATCTTGTTTCTGTTTAACCTTTGTGCTATAGATATTATACATGACACATAGAACAATAAAACACGAATTGTAAATACGGTGTATGTTTCTGTTTTTTTTAATATATTTCCATATAGACTTCAATCCAATATTCTTAGAGTTCAGAGAAGGTTGCCCACTTACACAACTGGCATTAATGAGCCATTTTACTATCATTCACTCATATTCAACTAATAATTAAATAATTCAAATATCTATTACTGTTATATCTTGTATAAGCCCTCCTCAGAAATCACTAAAATCACTCATAATAATTTTTTTAAAGTTATGTGCAGTTATGCAGCTAAATTTGGGGACATGGATTTACTTATATGGGAATCTGTTATTAGTCTCCATTGTAAGATGTCAAATATCTTGGACTTTACTGAGATTCTATGTCTGAAAGGGTGTTTAGAAGGAAAGGTTTACAAGGTAAAAGGCTACAGGTGCCATTTTCTCATATATTTGTAACAGTTTGTACATGAACACAACACAGACATAAATGCCCATGTCCCATCTTTAAATTAGTGACTTTAAAATGGAACTTCCTTAATGGGTCCTCTTATTTCTTTAATTTAAAAACATCTCAGCTATTAACAAATAATACGCTTATTATCGTTTTCATCATCCTGGACGGTCTCCCAGTAAGTAGTAATATGCTCAGTGGTAATAATCCTTGACAATTTGACTTGTGTTAATGTACTCCAGTAGGAGTGTAGGTGATACATTCCCTGAGGTATCTCGCTGACATAGCACACCAGTGTTCACTTTGCAGATTGCCTATCCATAATAGTGCATGTTTCCAAGTTTTTTTGAAACGGAAGGCCATATCCAACCAAGCATTGTTAACTAAAATTTAGTAAAATTATCACATCTATAATGAATGGTGTGAAAAGCTATAAGAAAAATGCTTACTTTTATGCTCACGAATCCAAAAGAAATTACATTTTCTGCAATCACCAGCTCATGTATAATATGCTTTGAAATTGAATCACATTATCACTTCAGACAGTACAGGAAGTATCATAAAATAATAGCTATCTCATGAATTGCTTTTTTTCTAAGGACTTTCTAAAGCAAATACTAAGGTTTGATAGCATATTGCTTCAAATGGACTGCATCAGAAAGGGGGAGCACGTGTGAAAAGATTTGACCAAATACATTGCATGTACAAAATAGCTTCAATGAAATTAATGAGAGATGCATAGTACTACTCCTTCTGTCTTGCAAAAAAAATGTGAGACTTTATCTGTTCTGAATGGGCAAATTTCCAGAATCTGATTAAATAAATGAATTTCGACAATTTAATAACTTCATTTTCCTTATTTTGATGTAATCTCTCTCTCCATCACATTTTTTTTCTATATAAATTCCCCATTTCATCAATGCCTAGACATTCAAAAGTATTTTGAAATACGAATAACCAAATCTGATGATGTCTGAAATTACGTATGTCTGAAGTGGACCAGATGGAAAACACTTGCATAATTCTCCAACAGGAGTTTTTCTGCAGAATTTATCTTTGCTGCAGTTTCTATTACATGTAAACTTTAACAAAGATAGGCTTTAGATGCTTAAAACTACAGCTATGATGTATATTTCAGACAGTTTATATGCGGATACAATTGACACGTTTCCATGCACTGATCCAAAATGTAGAACCTTAACATGGAACTGCAATATTATACTTTCATTTTTATCTATCCCATTTAAAAGCATGTTAGCTAATAGTAAATAACACCTTAATTTGTTCATTTCAGACGTCTTGAAGCTCTCCTACTATGTACCAATATATTCAGCTGTATAATATACAAACTATAAGACTTTTAAAATGTGCAATTCAGGAATATAAGAAGTTCTATAAAGTTCATCAAAGATTAATCAAATATACACCCAGAATGGTTTTTGTTCTTTTTCCCCTTCAGTTGTGTTTGAGAGAGCTTTTTATTTAGGCCAAAAAATAGAGGGAAAAATCCTTTCACCCTTATTCCCTCTTTCCACACGAAGAGCACTATCTGTACATTCTACAAAGATTGTTACAAGTGCAGAGAGATCTTTGGGAGATCCTTTCTTAAATAGTGGTGCCTGATTAAGTTATCAAACAAAGAAATAAAAAGGAAAAACAGTTACATCATCCTGATGATCAGTAACACTAAAAGTCATATATGGTCAACTGCTGGAAGTCTGAAATAGCAGCAGCAGTGAAACAACTTCAAACAAAGTCAAATTTAATTTTGATGTGCCAGAAGGCCTGTGAGTTGATGACTGGAAAACATTTCAAGATTCAATTTGTGATAACAGAGTTTTTATTGCAGAGCAGATGAATAATATTTAAGAAAGCAATGCAAAACACAGTAAGAGAAATTACCAGAAACCTTCAACAAACAAGCAATGGAACAAAGTAATTTCAAAAAGACTGTAAAGAAACCAAAGAAAAGAAAACCACACAAAAAACCCCACAAAACACTAGAAAAACAGAAGACAAAAATATTACACAAAGTACTGATGAAATCACTGACATACAAAACTTGGTCAGAGAAAACTTTAGGAAGGAGGAGGCTCCATCAGCCACTAGAGTTGACAAGTATACACAATATAAAAATGTGAGAGTGTATGACAAAGACGGAATCCAGTATGCTCAGCTTAATATCTATATTTAAGAAACCAAATAAAGCTAAATTCTTCATGCATTTCATGTTGTGTAATAGTCAAAGAAGGCAGATTTAGGAACACAGTATTTGTCTAGAAGCTTGTAAAACATTTTTTGACTAACTATAGAGGGAATTAAGAGTGTTTAATTTAGCATAAAATGTAGTCATAATCTGTCTCCCAAAGTTTAGTGGATGAGAGCATAGTCCAGGTTGAATCACGATCAGACCAGAAATAGAAATGATAAAACAGGCAACCCAAGAACTTCTGGAAATGCTGAACAGACATCAGAAGCATAGGAGCAACAAGCTGCAAACCCTTCAATTTATCCAAATGTTGAATCCTGACCAGGCCAGATTTTACAACAATCATGGACATGAGCACTGGAGCAGTACCACCAAGATACAACAGGTAAATAATAGTTAGGTTGCAGTAACAAAAAACACAGCAACAAAGACATTGAAGTCTGCCAAAACAGTCAATACATTGCCTAAAACTGTGTAAAAGGACATAGAGGGGAAAAAAGATATGGCAGATGCCAACTTAACTGTAAGAGTCTTAACAACATCAAGTTATTTGCTAGTCTCAGTAATTAGAGAAATAGAAGTTTATCATCAGTACCAGGAAAACAAAAAGGATGAAAAACACTTGCCGGCAGATGACAACCAGTTCTCAGCAAAAAGTTATAGGCCAGAGTAGGATAAAGCATAGACAGTACTCCAAGAGGAGTACATACTCCAATAGGTAATAGTAACATATAAGAATGGTCTTAAAAACATTTTCAAATCTCTTTTCACAAAATTGATTCAGTTTGGAGAGAAATATTGTGGGGGCAAAAGATAAAAAACTCTGAGTTCTCATTCTACGTGCAGTGAGAATTGGTGGAAAAAACCTCTGTTCTTAGAAGGATGGATGATGACATGATTTTCATGCAAAAAAAATGAGGCAGGGAGACAGAAGAACATGATGAACTGCCTGGAAGTGAAAGCATTACCATGGTAAAAATGGGTAAGACTACAGACAGCTGACAGAAAGGCATACAATGTTATACAAACAGGGCACAGGTTCCTCCAAGCCTGAGGCTCCTCACTACTAGACTGTGGCATCCAAAACTGAGACTCAATCACATTGGGTTGAGGGAGAGCTGTGTACAGGAAGAAGTAAGAGTGCTCTAACGCTTGCTGCACCCACAGAGGTGGGATCTGAAAAACCAAACCACCACCATTATTTCTTCTCTTGCACCGCTAGGAAGTAACTAGTCATAAGCCTCAAAGCCACTGCAGGCTACTTGGTTTTGTATACATGAAGTCCTCATCACCACAGGGTCCTGGTTCCACAGTAGAGCTTTTATGTACCATACATTGTATTTTAATATGAGTTCTGTGTTACATCCTTCACATAAAATATCCATAGCTAGTAGAGTCAGCAGATACAGGGTCTTGTCAATTAGATGTGCACAGTCTGTCATCAGCGTGCTGGCTGACACAGAGCTTTATAACAAAGACTTAGGTTGAAAAACATTAAAACATTCCCCAGGGATGCCAAAATTAATTGACAAACCTGGAGTTCAGTGTTACTGAGAATTGCCTTTTACTCTGCTAGCTATTTATCCATCCATGCAGTGTTTAAAAAAAAAAAAAACAAAACAAAGGTGCACAGGTGCCAATGTGTTTCAATCAATTTAAGTGTAAAAAATGGACTGCTGATACCCAATGATGTGACTGGCAGGTTTCGAACATGTGCTTGGTAGGGGGAGGTTAACTCTCACTGAATAATTCACTATGCCTATAAACTGGAGTAATAGGAAGTGAGAAGAGGTGTTTGCATTATCACATTCATATTTTTCCTTGCATGTGGTGAGCTGACAAGCTACTTACCTTTCACATTTCGTATCTGATAACAGCCCACTAATGATGATATGAGGAAGTGTAACATGGAGCTGGATTCCTACAGAAGAGACCTAGCAATGTTTTTTTGAGAGGAGCTGTTCTCAGACTAAATTTACAGGTCATAACGGACAACTACCTGGGTGGAAAAATCTCACCCTGTAAGCCCCTGCCACCAGGTACCTCAGCCTCAGGCCTGTCATCACCGAGCTCCCCCAAAAAACATAATCTAGATTTCTGGTATGTGAGCTCATCTCTCACCCACTCTGCTGGAGCACCAGAGCACACACCAGTAGAATCTCTGCCAACTTTGCAGCAGGAGGAAGAAGAGTGATCATCTTCCTGGGGACAGCCCTCTCCCTTGGCCAATGAAATCACTAAAAAACTAAGCTAATAATAAAAATATTAACAATGCAATATGTGGGAACAGGACAATATGTCCTCTATTTTTAAAAACACACATTCAAGTCTATACTATTATGACTTCATTACCCAAGATAACTAGCTGAAATAATATCCCTACAGCATTATATGTTTATACAGCAAATAAACAGGGCATAAGTCTATATAAATGCCAGTCATGTAAACGCATTTTATCAAGTGTTAAATGCTTAAATATCTCTGAATGCCTGCTTATATAAATGACTGATTAGCATGTACACAGCATTTAATGACTTAGGCCTTGGTCACTTTTGAAATAGATTTCTAGAAATCTTGCTTTGCTTGGACACATGAAAATATTACCATATTACCTCATTTAATTTTAATCTCCTCACATGCAGTATAAAACAAAAAGAATCTACACACAAAACTGGAGATTCTTTTAAATAGATTCATTTATATGCGTTGTGTTGGTTTAATTGAAGTCATGAACTTGGAGGCACATATAGCTGGCAGAAATTTATACCCTCTCTTTTTAAATACTTACCTCTTCAGAACTATGAAGAATGTATTTGAAACAAGCGAATTACTGGTTTCAAGATTACTATTCACTGTGGTCTGCAGACAAACAAAAGATGTATGAACACTCAGAGACAGCAGATAGGATTCTTCTGTTTATACATGCATTGCCTAAATGTGAACAGCTCTAGTTCAGTAATTTTCTAGTTTTTATTTCAAGCAGCAGAGCAGCTGTGACTTCATTGCTTCAGTTTAATTTTAATTGAATGTGCAGCTTGGAATATGTTATATGACATATTTTAAAATGTCTTGTATATGAGACTGCTGAAAATCCATCAGACCTTAAAGTAAGAAGAAGATAGTGTAATGTATAAATGGATGACATTACTGATCATAGTGCCCCTCTTCTCTGCACCTCAATCCCAAACTTCATTTACCAAAATGCGTGGGTCTATGTTAAAACAGTAGTCCGGTGGGTTATATGTGCTGCAGTATGTCACCTACAATTTTTTACTGTGAAAAATAAGACTTTGAAATATAGCTGTTCAAGACATCAATTTCCATTCCTAAGAGTTTCCCTTGGAGGGAAGAGAAGTTCATTTATGAAAAAAGTTTTATAACAAAACCAAAACCCTGCACATTTGTGTTATTAACCATAAGCATCCTTTCATTAAAAAAATATTTTAAAAACATTAAAAAGAAAGATTTTAATATTTTATTATAAAACAATTATTTTAAGTACTGCAGTTTGTTTCTTTTTTTTTTAAGAGATGAAACCTGAAAGATAATGGTCAACTGATTTGAATGATATACTGTATTTAAAATAATTCAGTTTTTAACTGTTGTATCCACCAGTGAATTAAAATATTCTCTTACTTCACTCGTTGTGCATGAACCCCTGGAGTATAATTATAACTATATACCTATGTCTACCTAAACACAAATCAACAAGACAGCTTTTATTCTGGTAAAATTCTTTTCCAACTTTGACAATTCTTCAGTTCTTGGCTAACTCTTTTGGTTACAAACCAAAAGCATATAAGCTTAGGCCTATGCTAAAGGATACCCCAAAAACCTAGAAGACTATTTTTTTATCTCAGTTGTAAAACTTCCAGATGGAAGATATGCAATTAAAAAATAATATACTCTTGCATTTCACAGTCACACCTTTCAATGTGTCTGTTTTCTGCTAAATGGAAATTTGTGACATGCATGTAGGAATATTCTACTATCATTTTTTTAAAAAACTGATATCCTTTTCATTAGCAAAGTATCAAAGCTAAATTAAAATGTATTAAAATGCAAAAAAAAATCCGTCCTAAAAGTAAACTAAGAATGCTTGCAGAACACCACCTCAGTTTCCTGTGTTTATGCTTACACAAAGACTTACACAATGTTATTCCTGCCCAGCAGAAGACAAATATTTACACCAGGCTCCGAAGTATCATAGAGTTATCATCTTTGATGCTTCATTCAGATGAATGTAATTGCATAAACCTAGAGATTTAGTTGAATGAATTCATCATCACCTCCACCATGGTCATGGAGTTCCAAGCCACTGTGATGCTGAGCCACCATAGCCTGAGCGCACAGGCAGCCACGTTACTGAGTGCTTTCCAGGAATTTGCAAGGAAACGGGACATAGCCAGGCTTGAAAAATGTTTTGTTATGCTGAGTAACAGATTTTAACTAAATGTTTAACACATCTGACAACATTTATCACCTTTAAAAAGTTCGCAGGTCATGGTCAGCCCTAGTACTTCTCAGGTTTACCCACTTCTTCCATATCTATGTGGACTAATGCTTTTGTTACGGAATACATGTGTTAATGCCACCTCTCAATTTATTTTTTTCAAGCAGAAAGCTCATAGACCTTTTCTATTGACTAGAACGCTTTTTTTCTTTTCAATAAGGCACAATATTTAGTTAGTTTATGCAAATATAACCTGATTAAATTCCTAATGAAGTATGCCTATGCTTATACACTTTCCTCCATTTTCTTCCACTCCAGTTTTTTATTTGGATGACTATATATTTCTTTCATGATGCACAATCTAATTTCTGAAGAACATTAAATAATAACTTATTGTTGACAGTAAATTACTAAAAATGAAACTATAATTATCTTGTTCTGATGCTTTTTATGCTAGGTTTTTTATTATTCTGATCATATTGCCTTATTTCATTTTTTTTGAAGCTAATATTTACATTGTACTCCATCCAAAAGTCTTTCACACAGAGATAGATAATAAAGAATAATTGGTTATGTACTATTACAGTCCTTGCAACCTAAAATACTACTTGGTTAGAAAAATTATTGTAGCACCTTGAAAATAGAAACTCTATTGCTATTCATTGGAACACTCAAACAGAAGTTCATTGCACTGAAAAATATAAAATTAAATTTATTATTTAAATGCGTCCCATTTCCCAAGTAAAGACAAGAGTTCCTACTTGGTAAACTGACCCTCCCTCATATTTATGAGACTGAATGGAAATTATAAATTATTCATGTTTGCCACCAAGCTGTCAGTTAAACCAACCAGTCAGTAACAACAACCAGTAAGACTAGAGTCTTCAAGTTGTGCTGGAAACACATGTAAGTGTGTACATCAGGAGAGGATATGCCTTTTGTACTTCACAAAAATGTATTGATATGGTATTTATACAATTCGTTATTCTTCTAAGAAATAAATATGTTTAGATGTAAAGAGACAGGAAAAAAAAAAAAAGAAAGCATTAAATGTTCAGCATAAAACTGAATGCAGCCTTAAATCAAGTGAGTGCTCTTCTAAGACCAACCTGTAGAATTTTAGGAGGAAAACTATACACTAAAACCAAACAACTTTTATTTTAGTGCCTCTTGCAGATATTCACTGTTTCTTCTGGAAACTGCCAATTAGAACAGTTGCAGTTTAAACATGCAATCAAGGTGCAAAGCAAAACCAACTGGCAACAGAAAAACTAGCTTTGACCCCCCCCAAAAAAAACACAAAACAACACGGGAGTTAAACACACAGCTACACTTTCCTATATTAAAAACTTGACATTTTCAGTCAACGCTTAAAAAGCAAATCACATTACTGTTTCTTAAAAATGGCAACTTATAAGACATCCTAACTCTGACATGTAATTTTACTATGCAGTACAACTGTCTAATGCCTTAACCAGCAGCAGTGGAACTGTGCCCCTAGCTAATAGAGCTGAGAAAGACAGTGCAAGTCTCAGACAGCGCTTCTTACAGTATCTCACAATCAATGTTTTCATGCAAAATTATGTAGGAAATTAAAAAAAAAAAGCCAAAGTAGAAACCACCTTTAAAAAACCTGTATTATGTTCAAATTAGCATAAGCAACTATCCAAGCACAGCCCTAGCGTTTGTCTTCTTTTGCCATCCACCAATCTTCCTACACAATTTTATCAAGATTTTTCTTTCCCTTTTATTTTTTCAAAAGATCATAAGGAACTTTGGAGAAACCTTGAAAACCATCTTTGCCTCTCTCCCAGAAATTTATCGGTTCAACAGTTGTAATTTTGCTTCCAGTGAAAATAAGTGGATATTATCAAGAAAGAAAAAGGACCTTTAGGCAAATAGCGTGTACAGTGAGCTCGGAATGTCTTACTAATATATGATCAGTAGGCTAACAGAGAACTACAATAAGATTGATGCAGGCATTTTGACAAAACATGTTTTTCTCTTTCTCTGTCCCTTTACACTGTCCTCTCTACATGAGCTTCTTTATTCAGTTATCATAAATCTTAACTGAAAAGAGAAAAATCTCTAAGCATGTTTTTTGCCAACCTAGCCACATTATTCTTCCCATTTTCATTTCCAGAATAATCCTATTCTCTTTTTAATATTCGTCTACTGCAGTGCAGCTTCCATTTATAACCAGGCATCCAACAACAAGCATGAAGTAGCCCAAGCATGTGGACAACAAATGTATGTAGCAATCTAGTAATAAATGTGATCATTAATATTCTCAGTTTATTTATTATGGCCACAGGTACAAAAAAACTACTCAATGAGATTCCAAAATGGTAGTTTAATATTAGGCAAAACAGAAGATGGAGTTCATAAGAAAAGCAAACCCAGGGCATTTGCTGCATAACCTGTTTCAGTGCATGCACAAGTGGTATTACAAATAATTGCTTTTGTATGTTTTGCATTCCTAATTGCAATAGCTCTCTTCCAAACATCCAGGCTGATTTAGAACATTTGGTGTTGATAAAAAAACCCAAGACAGAAGCATAAAATAACTTCCCCTGTGTTATCCCCACAAAGTTAAAAAGGGCTAACTATTTTGGAGAGTTTAAGGTAAGAATATTTTACAGATAGTGTAACTTTTAGAAGGGTTTCTCTCAGCCGTGAAATGAGATCTTTCCAGAGGGGATGATTCTTCACTGCCCAGAAGCAGTTCTGTCAAGGCCAAGAAAATATCTGCCCCTGGTTTAATGGGAAATATTGAGGGCCTTCAAGAGCAATGTGGAGAAACCCCCTGTATTTTTATGAATAACATTACTAAGAGCAGTGGGGGGCAGGAGAGGGAGCAGATCAAGTGTTTCACTTTGGGCTTTAACAATTGAGCTGAAGTCACAGAAGAAAACGGTGAATAAATTCTGAAATGGGGCTACAAAGATTATGTTAACAGAGATTAACGAAGCTTCTTTTGCACTGGGGGATGCTCCAGTTTCTCGGGCTCAGCCAAGAGCAGTTCAAGTGCTCTTCTGTGTGTCAGTGGCTTCCTATGGCACCAAGTCACCCAAAACCACACCAAACCACTCCCAGTTATGGAAACCATCAAAACTATGGGGAAATATATGCTATGATCCAACCTCAGTTTCCACACTGGCAGCATAGACGAGCTGACAAAACATGGCAGCCGCCTGTATTATCTTTAACAATGTCACCGATAATAGAGGTAAGCCCACAAGAAAATTATCTAAAAGTATACTGTAAACCTGTATGATTCTTCAGCATGAAGAATTAGAAAATACAACACAGAAAGTGTTCATTCATTCATTATGCAAGTGAAATAAAATAATCTGTAAGGAAACCACTGTGCTATCACAGAGGCATCTACACGTTCCTACACAATACTGATTATAATAGATCAGCTCCTGTCACAGATACAATGAAAACAGAAATGAACAAGGGAGATTAGAAGAACAAAGCACACATGCTTTATTATAATACAGTGATATTACAAAACTGCAATACTCAAAACATTAAATAACCCAAGATGACAGCGTTTAGTAGATTCACAAAGCATATTTTTCTCAAGTTTGCTTACCTGATCGACTACAGCTAGTTAAGGCACCAGAAGCGATCCACGTGAAGTAGCAGGGAGCCTCTCCTGGGTTAAATTACTCTCTGGAGCTCCATATTTCAACCTCTAGATTGCTTTTGCTTCCCAGCTGCCCTGCATCTTTCAGTGCAGTACAGACATAGCCACAGCAGTGCACTAAATATAGGGCATTGTGCCACTAGCATTGAAATAAAAGCATTTTGGTCAAAAGTAAGAATAAATGGCTGGTACCTGTACTGTGCAAAGGACAAAAATAATTCATCATAATTCACGTATTTTTCTATACATGTGGTCTTTTTCAGAAAAAAAATAAATAAAATAAATCCATACTACAAGTAGGCACCTCTACTTTTTCATTTTTATACTGATCCTAGCAAGATTGTCTTCCCCTATGGCTTTAGTGTAGGAAAAGTTACAACACATGCACGCATCTAAGCAGATAAAACATCATATACTCGCTTTGCTGTTTATTTTGATTCATGTTAATTAAACATCTTCAACAGGATGCACTGAAAATTACTTAGCTCCAAGCTATAACCATTGTTTTTCAGAAGCAGGGCAATAATAAACTCTGTCAATGCTTTCACCAAAACTTGCTATTAAAAATATGCGGAGAAATGTTTGTGAGGAAGAAGGAACAACAGGGGATAGAAGAGGCAAACACAAACAGGCACATAAATATGCAGCTTTTAATATGCAGTCCAGATTCCTATTTTCATTTTAAAGTGCCCTCACCCTTGAGTGAGCACAAAGAACAGGAGCAGCTTGGCAGATGTAACGGTGTCAGTAACAAAAGTAATAACAGCCAGATCTTGCTGCCTCTGTTTGACTGGCAGTTCACTTACCTGCCTTCTCTTTTTTTCCTTTCTCCAGTAACCACAAAATGTATTACATGTTTTGTATTACGTGTTTTGCTTGAGTGTAAGTGCACACAGGCAAGAAACAATTTCTCTGATCATATTACAGAGCAGGCTAAATTCTAGGCTTTTGTGAGTGCCCTGAAACTTAATTTGTGCAGCTTGTGAACCGTGCAGTGGTACATGGCCCAGGCAGCTCTGCTCAACTCCTGACTTACTTCCATCTCAATCCCCTGGCTGTGGTTACGTATTCCTACGTGCCTCATCTCAGGGTTAGGCATTTTCAAAGTAGATTAGACTAATAACAGCTGTTGATGAGTTAACGTCCTAGCTTGGTGACTCCAGCTAACAGAATGGGCAAGACTCTTGGTTTGGGTCATTTCATAGATTTACATTTTTCACTCAATTTTGATTTAATTTGAGTAAGTACCAAACAAAAAAAAAAAAACAAACCAAAAACAAACAAACAAACAAAAAAAACCAAACCAAAAACCTTAGGCAAAAAATGCAATGTCATATTCAGTATTTTGCCACAGTCATGAACACTTTCATAAAGCTTTAGACAATATACAGATTCTATAGCTTTGATCATTGGCAGCAGAAGTCAAAACATCTAGCATATAATATAGATATGTGTGTGTGTGTGCGCGGATGTGTGTGCATTTTGAGAGAGAGATATTCCGTTGAAAAATGTTTTCTCTTTTCTAAATTTTACATCTGTGGTTCCTGTGAGAAATAGAGCATAATTATCTGCATAAAAAAGATAATTATCTACTAATGCTTAGTTTCTATGCATCTTAAACCTTTTGTTAGATCATAATCTCAAATTACTACTCAAATTTTTGGAAAGAATATTCACGATCCTGCCATATTATTAGATCTGTCTATGTCCCTGTACGCATTTGTATGATCTTCTGCTATCCAGGTAAGTACTTTATACCACACAACAGGTGGAGAATTGATTTTTCCATTTGTATAAGTGTGTATCTTACAGGGGTATCCAGAAATGCAACTTCCATAAATAACATCAGCAGAGAGCACTCCATGATCTATAATCGTGCCTTATAGTTACCTTCTATAGATTTCAGACTTGGGACTGGGCATTGAGACTGTCACAAACTAAGGGGAAGACGTATACATTTAGCAAACCCATAAAGTGGCTATTGTTCTTTGTCTCTGGATACATCTCTTGCAGTTTTCCCCTGTTCACTAAGTGTTGAATTGTTCCTCAGGAACATTTATTTAGAATTTTCAATTCGATTAAAACAAGTTAATTATGTTTAAAAATAGGGAAGAGGAATACCAGCTGGATTCTTCAACAAGCAAGCTAAATATGAGGATGGGTACAAACTACTTTGTTTAACAGAGAAAGGGCATTTTTCTCCTGCTGTGTCAGGGGAGCTGGATCTCAAGATAAATACAAGATACTGATATTGGAATTTCTTAATAATTAATTGTTCTGAGAAGCTTTTAACTAACTACCCATAGTTTCAGATTTGCAGTAAAGCATCCTCTGCTTCAAATTAAGGAAGACAGAGGGCTCCTAGACTGTCTGATAGGTATTTCATTCCCTAGAAAGAGGGTTGGGTGATGCAGAATTATGACATTTTCCTACACAATTTAATTATGACACAGAGAACTCAAAACTCAGAGTCTATGAATCTTCACCTATAGAAAAAGTTAGAAGGGCCAGGGTAAATGGGGAAAGTAATTACTTTAACAATTAACTGATCAAGAAATTATAATCAAAAGGGAATTTAAAAAAAAAAAGAAAACAAAACAAAACCAAAACCAATAGTGCTTTGAGTAACCTGGTCTAGTGGAAAGTGTTCTTCCTGTGACAGGGAGGTTGGAATTAGGTGATCTTTAAGGTCCTTTCCAACCCAAACCATTCTGTGATATGATATGATTATACATTTACAAGACACATGTCAGGACATGACAAATCTACTGATTCTGACTTTAAATACTTGCATATACATTGTAACACTCAAATATTTCAAACTGTTCTACATGTTCTTGAAAATTCGTTAAAATCAGGAAAACTTTTCATGCTCACAGTCCACGATACTGTGGATATTATATCAATAAGGATTTTGTTTGGTTGGTTTGTTTGGGTTGTTTTATTTTTTTGTCATCGCTGGTTTTCTTTGGTTTTGTTTTTTTTTTTTTTAAATAAAACTCAGCCTTCAGGCTATGGGTCATCATTGTTCCATTTCCTCTTCTGCCTGGTGATTGACAGATTCTTAGGGTTACGACATAGTGACAAAACTAAATACAATATACATACATAAATATCAATAGTAAGTTACAGACTTGACAAAACAAGTCAAAAAATTTAAACAGCCATTAGTTCCCACTTTTTAAAGTTCTGCTAAGAAACTTTGAAAGTTAAAGATAAGCATCATTTATGGTAAGAAAGTCCTATAGCTAATTATTAGCAGCTGAAAGGAGAATAACTTTAAGGTAATTTTGATGCCCAAGTCACATAAATACTGTGCAATTGTTACAGTCTAGAGGAAATTGGATTTTCTGCTTCACAGGAAACACTGATACTTCATATCGGTTTCCATCAGTTATTGGAATAAATGGATACACATAGATGTTAATATATACATAATTATGTATTTATATATTATAAATCTATAATTCTGAATAACAATAAAATTCAAGAAACATTTGATTCAAAAAGGGTCAAGCACTAAGGCTGTCATTTTAGACCACAAATCTTTCAGAATATAAAATATTTTATTTTACTTTGTTTATTTGGGGTTTTTTATGTCTTATTTCAACTATATTGACTCATGGGAGACCTCAATCTATTTTAAAATAAAGTATGCTTGACACCCTGGATAGACTACATTTGATGATGTTGTTCCTTTTAATAGCTAATATCAAAATCTGCCTTATAGTAGTCACCTTCTTTAACACCTCCAACACCTCTTTGAGAGATCCATTCCAGGTTTCAGTGACAGAATTTCCAGTATAAATTTATCCAAAGCAAATATTGTCCCTAGCTTATGTCATTATTTTCTCTTCCTCATTTAAAGAGAACAATCATATAGATTGGTCTTGTTTTAGTTATGATAAATAAGGCATGCTTTCAGCTTTGCCTTGTAAAAGTTTCTTTAGAAGTTCTTCAGAATTTCTTTCTCATTTTTTTTCTTTGCCCTTATTCTGTTTAAAGTTGTTACTCTTGTGCATGCTTTCTTGAAAAACTACATGCAGTATCTCAAATAAACTCTCATAAGGGCTTCCCTCCAACAGAAACCTATTTTCAACAAAATCATATTTTGTATTTCCCTAAGGAAAATTTTACTTTTCCAGACACTGTAATTGCTGTCATTGGGTCACTACAGAAAATTCCTGTCAGGTCTAGTAATCTAAGGGACATGTAACTCCTCTAAGGTCCTGCCTAGGAAACAGAAAAGGTTTGGCTGTGCAGGTTTTCTTAAAAGATAAACATCCATTTTGTTGTTTGTTATGCTTAACCACACTCTGACAAAGGAAAGATCAGTTATTCTACAAATGTCTAAACTCTTCATCATAATGATAACATCAATCTATATGGCACTGCTTGTTGTGAGGGGAAAAATTGCTTTAGTTATGTGCAGGCTCAATCTGTCACAGAGCTCGTCCAGGAGCCACACCAGGGAGTACCTTACTCTGAACGGCCCATTAAAATTCAGTCCTCTTGCTGCAATTACTTTCTACTTAAAAAAAAATTCCATCCCTACCCGCCCCAAACATTATATAAACAATTCAGGGAATAGCACCTGGAAGCTGAAATCTGACATTAGGGTATATTTAAGGCACTCTCAGAAATCCTGAATAGTGAAATCCAGAGCATCCATCCATCCTCTCTCAACCTCTGCTTGGAGGAGTATATCAAGAGAGCAATCAGAGAAAAGGCATCCTGTGTAAGTCTGTATAACTTAGAACAGCTTTAGACTCCTTACAGCAAACTGTCCTTGCTCCCAGAACTACGCAGAAAAGTGCAGAACAGTGCAGAAAAAGTGGCTAAAAATAAGTGAAGATAAATCTCAGTTCCTACTCCTTTATCCCCAAGAGCAAATAGTAAAAATAGATGGGAGTAAAGAAAGAGTGAAACTTGTACTGGATGGGCCAGGTAAAATTTATGCTTCTCTGTTTTGTTTCCTTATTTCTTTTATTTCTAATTGGAATTTTGTCCCACGTGTCCAAAAAGTGGATTTCAGAAACCACAAAACTTCAGAGGAAATCTTTCTTTCATACTCAGTTTGCAACTGGACGCGAATTTGTCAAGTCATCCTAAAAACATTTTTTCAGGACTGGCTTCATGTAATTGCCAGAAGGGCAGAGGTAGGGTTCTTCACTAGATCAGATGTTTGAACACTCACACAGAAGTGAAAAATCAGTCTTCTGCTTGGGACAGCTGATGTCACTTCTTTCAGGAGACCATTTTAAACACTATCACAGAAGATAAGAGAGAAAGGCAAGGGGATGGCTAGACATTTCAACTGCTCATCATCACTGCTTCACTTAGTAAAGGTAATTAAAATATTCACACCAGGAGGGATATCTTTCCATAGGAGTGCACTTTTTGTCCTGACCAGTAGGCTAGAAAGTCATCCTAGGATATCTTCAGGTTATATAAGTGATTTATAAAAAATTAATTGCTCCATTATAACTAAAGACATACCTCTAAGTTCTCGTAAGAGGACATTCAGTTCAAGTTATTTTTTGTCTGATCAGTAGAAGGAATTTCACCCAAGGGCTTGTACCAAAAATAAACATTTTGTTTTGTACCACACTGTCCTGGTCACAAAAGCAACCTGTGTTTCCATGTCACGTTTTCCCTATCTAGGATTGTGAAAGATTTCAAATTCAGTCAGTCCAAACCTCTGTTTAAGCTTTCTGCAGTCCATTTACCAGGCTGAAAATTTATACAGTCCTTCTTTTCACCTTCCCTTCATCCTCTTTTCATTCCTTTCTTCACTCTTGCCTATCCTCTCTATTAAAACTTGTAGTAAATACATTAATAGAAAAGAAAGAAAATGAGAGAAAGAAAAAATCAGAAGATTACTGGAAAAAGAAAAGTTGTGAACAGAGAGAAAAGCAGAGACAAAGTGGAAGAGTGGAGAGGAAAGGTGGCATTAAGAGCAATGCTTGACGAGCAGGTTAGCGAGACAAGGTGTGGGAAGCTGAATGAGTGACAGAAATGAAGACAACAGCAGAATAGGTCACTAGATGGTAGCAAGTTGTCAGACAAATTTAGTTCAAACACAGCTAACTGACCCAGGTATAGGTAACAAGAAAAAAAGATTCCCAAATAATTCTTAACCACTAAGCATATAGAATTTTAAATATGGAAGCTCACATATACAGTTATAAAAGAAAGGCAGGTAGGATCATAGAATCTTAGAATGTTTTGGGTTGGAAAGAACCTTAAAGATCATCTAGTTGCAACATCCCCTGCCATCAAAAGCCCCATCCAGCTTAGTCTTGAACACTTCCAGGGATGGGGCATCCACAGCTTCCCTGGACAACCTGTTCCAGTGTTTCACTACCCTCACAGTAAAGAATTTCTTCCTAATATCTAATCTAAACCTACCTTGCTCTAGTTTAAAAACTTTGCCCCTCGTCCTATCACTACATGCCCTTGCAAACAGCCCTTCCCCAGCTTTCTTATAGGCCCCTTTCAGGTACTGGAAGGCTGCTATAAGGTCTCCCTGGAGCCTTCTCTTCTCCAGGCTGAACAACCCCAATTCTCTCAGCCTGTCTTCACAGGAGAGATGCTCCAGCCCTCTGATCATCTTCATGGCCTTCCTCTGGACTCACTGCAACAGGTCCACATTCTTCCTGTGCTGAGGACTCCAAAGCTGGTCACAGTACTCCAGGTGGGGTCTCATGAGAGCGGAGTATACGGGTAGAATCACCTGTCTCGCCCTGCTGGCCACGCTTCTTTTCATGCAGCCCAGGATGCAGTTAGCTTTCTGGCCTGAAATCAGGGGAAATCAGCAATGACCTACATAGTTGGAGATCATACCAATGACGTTTTTTAACACCATATATCCATGAAGTCTTACACTGTCAGGCATACAATCTGAATACTCTCAGAACTGAAAGCTTTGCAGAGCAAGTGCTGTATCTGTTCACCCACTACCGCTGTGATGGGAATGTAGGTGCTGCTAGCTGGGACAGATGGCATCGCAGCCACCTCACAGAGGCGACGATTTTCTGATGATATTTCTCTTTCTCTTAGAAAACTAATATATTGACTACCCCTGAGAAAAGAAGCAAGAAATTGATCTTTACAGCAGTAGGTGGCTTAACTGGCAGACACTAGTGGTGTCTCCTTTAGTGATTTTGAAGAATCCTTCTGACAGGATCCCAAAGCTGGTTCCCTTAGCAACCACAGATGATGCATGACTGTATTATGTTTGATTCTCCAAACATCATTTCAGCTCCTCCCTAAGATTTAGTTCTTGTTTGTTTGTCAAGCCTGTGTCTCTGAAAAGCATGTTCCAGTGAAAGACTCTGAAAATTAATCCTCCACCTATTTCTGAGTAAAACATGTCGTTTCACTCATAGAGATTTACACTTTCAATCAAACAAATAAGATTGGGCCCCTCTCCAGATTTCACTGCCAGGACAAGTAAAGTTCTTCCCAGAAGGGATAAAAGAGAATTTGTCACAAGCGCAAAAGTTATCCACCACAGCCCATCAGGTGGAGGTGACCGACTGGGGAAGGAACAACAGATTAATATTGATCTTGCATAAAGTGGAAAATGGAATATAGACAATGTGTCTTTCAGTCTAGGTTAAAGAACCAAGCAGAAAAAACTGCTCAGGGTATGCTTTAGGCCATGGAATATGGGACCTAATTAGCAATTAAAAGGGTATTGTGATAAAAAGAGAATATGAATATTAATGAATATCAGACAGACCTCCAGCATAACAATAACAACATGATCCTGGAGGAGGACATAGAAGCAAATCAGTTTTAATGCAATGATTACTGCACTTGCAAATGTGCAACCGAGGCTATATTAAAATGTGGCATAAAGTATACTCCTCCATTCATAACACAGTTGCAAATGTTACAAGGCAAACGCAGAAGATGGTGAATATTGTTAACAGTGACCCACGCTTACTTCAATGAGAATGAAAGTCAGTAAACACAAATTCAAGTATTAACAGCTAGAGGCTTTGACATGGCATTTTAGTGGGTGCAGAAAGAAGGAACTATCTTTGCAGAAGCAGAGTTCCGTAGACACGTGTTTCCTTTTTGAGTTTTTTTGTTCCTTTTCCCCCTCCCTTCACTACAAGCAACCTGAATTAGCTTACTCTGGGCCTGAGGCATCCCACAAGGCTGATGGCTTTCTTTGCCATGAGGGCACACTGTTGGTTCATGGTCAGTGTGGGATGCACCAGGATGCCAAGGTGTATTCCAGCAAGCCAGCCTCCAGCCTGCAATGGGGCTTCCCATTATTCCTGCCCAGGTGCAGGACTCGTTTCAGAACTTCATGACAAACCACTCTGCCCATTTCTCTAGCCTGTCAATGCACCTCTGGAGGGCTGCACCACCATGGGATAGGTCTACCAGGCATTCCTCCGAGATTGGGATCATCTGTAAGCTCGCTGAGGGTGGTCTCTGTCCTATCATCCAGCTCATTAATGAGGATATTAAGCAATATTAGACCCAGTATTTACCACTAGGGACTGATCTACATCTGAGCTTTGTGGAAATCACAGAATAACAGAATGGTAGGATTAGAAGAGACCTCTGGAGATCATGTAGTCCAACCCCCCTGACAGAGCAGGGTCACCTTAGAGCAGGTTACACAGGGACGCATCCAGGCAGGTTTTGAATGTCTCCAGAGATGGAGACTCCACCACCTCTCTGGGCAGCCTGTTCCAGTGCTCTGCCACCCTCAAAGGAAAGAAGTTCCTCCTCATGTTTAGGTGGAACTTCCTATGCTCAAGTTTGTGCCCATTACCTCTTGTCCTGTCCCCAGGCACCATTGAAAAGAGCCTGGCCCCATCCCCCTGACACCCACCCTTTAAGTATTTATAAGCGTTGATAAGATCCCCCCTCAGTCGTCTTTTTTCCAGACTGAAGAGACCCAAATTCTTCAGCCTTTCTTCATAAGAGAGGGGTTCCAGCCCCCTAATCATCTTGGTAGCCCTTTGCTGTACCCTCTCCAGCAGTTCCCTGTCCTTCTTGAACTGGGGAGACCAGAACTGGACACAGCACTCCAGGTGCGGCCTCACCAGGGCAGAGTAGAGGGGGACGATGACCTCCCTTGACCTGCTGGCCACACTCTTCTTGATGCACCCCAGGATGCCATTGGCCTTCTTGGCCGCAAGGGCACATTGCTGGCTCATGGTCATCCCGTTGTCCACCAGGACTCCCAGGTCTCTTTCCACCAAGCTGCTCTCCAGCAGGTCAGCCCCCAACCTGTACTGGTGCATGGGGTTATTCCTCCCCAGGTGCAGCACCTTACGCTTGCCCTTCTGAATTTCATAAGGTTTCTCTCTGCCCAGATCTCCAACCTGTCCAGGTCTCTCTGTATGGCGGCACAGCCTTCCAGTGTGCCAGCCACCCCACCCCCCAGGTTTGTCTCATCAGCAAACTTGTTGAGGGTGCACTGTATCCCTTCATCCAGGTCATTGATGAATATATTGAAGAGGACTGGACCCAGTACTGACCCCTGGGGAACACCACTCATCACTGACTTCCAACTAGACTGTGCCCCTAATCACGACCCTCTGAGTTCTGTCTTTCAACCAGTTATCTATCCACCCCACTCTCCGTTCATCTAACCCACACTCCCTAAGCTTCCCTATGAGGAGGATGCTGTGGGAGACCGTGTCGATCGTCTTGCTTAAATCAAGGTAGACAACATCCACTGCCCTCCCCTCATCTATCCATCCAGTCATGCCATCATAGAAGGCTATCAGATTAGTCAGACATGATTTCCCCTTGGTGAATCCATGTTGAGTACTGCTGATAGCTTTCTTTTTCTCCACATGCTTTGAGATGATGCCCAGAATGAGCTGTTCCATCATCTTGGCAGGAATGGAAGTGAAGCTGACTGGCCTGTAGTTCCCCAGGTCCTCCTTCTTGCCCTTTTTGAAGACTGGAGTGGCATTGGCTTTCCTACAGTCCTCAAGCACCTCTCCTGTTCTCCAGGACCTTTCAAAGCTGATGGAGAGCGGCCCAGCAATGACTTCCGCCAGCTCCCTCAGTACTCTCTGGTACACCCCATTGGGACCCATGGACTTGTGGATATCTAATTGATCTAACTGATCTCTCACTTGATCCTCCTCAACCAAGGGGAAGTCTTCCTCTTTCCCTGTTACTTTCTCCAAAGTCTGGGACTCCTGAGGAGGTTGTGTCAAATGATCAATTCTGTCAAATGGTTGTGTCAAATGATCACAACCATTTCAGCCAAGCAGTTCAGCCAGCTTTCAGTCCCACCTTACTGCCCATTCAACCTAGTCCATACTCCACCAGTTTATCAATTATGATATCATAGGAAACAGTTCTGAAACCATTGCTGAAGTCAAGATAACCAATGTCCATGGCGCTCTCCTCATCCACCAAGCCAGTCACCTCATTGTAGAAGGTTATAGGGTTGTTCAGCCATAATTTCCCCTATGTAAATAATCTATACTGACTACTCCCTATCACCTTCTTGTGATTCATGTATCTGGAAATGGATACAGAATCATTTGCTCCATCACCTTCCCAGGGATTGAGATGAAGCTGATCAGCCTGTACGACCTCAGATCCTTCTCCTCGCCTGTTCTGAAGACAGGAGTGACATTTTCTTCCTTCCAGTCCTCAGGAACCTTCCCTAATCACTATGACCATTCAAAGATAATCCAGAGTGCCTCACAGTGACATTGGACAGCTCCCTCAGCACTTGGTAGGTGCATTCTGTCAGGCCCCAAAGACTTATGTACATCAGTCTGCTTAAACCTTCCCTAATCTCATCCTCCTGCATCAAGAGCAAGTCTTTCATGATCAAGATTTTCCTACAGGTCTTGGGGAGTAAGTATTCTAAGTATTCTTGAGGTCTGATCTTAACATAAGAGACCAACACGAAGATGTCATTGAGTACCTTGGCCTTTTTCCAAGTGCTCTATCACCAGCTCCCCTGCCCTATTCAGCGGTGTGTCCGTATTTTCCTTAGCCTTCCTTTTTTTGCTGATATATCTCTACGGAAGTCTTTCTTGTTGACCTTCATGTCTCTTGCCAGATTGAACTTCAGGTGGACTTTAGCTTTCCTAGTTCCTCCATACTAGCACAGTGTGTCTATACTTCCGTGTCACTGTGCTGGTTAAACCACAACAGCCACCTGATATCAATTCCATCTCTTGTATGCTTTCTTTTTATGTTTAATTTTCTCAGGAACTCTTTGTTCATTCTTGCAGGCCTCCTCACACATTTGCTTGGCTTCCTGCACATGGGGGTGGACCATTCTTGAGACTGGAAGATGTGGCCTTGGAAAATCAATCAGCTTTCCTAGTCCTCTCTTCTCTCCAGGACCATATCCCACAGTATGCTTGCAAGCACATCCTGAACAGGCCCAAGTCTACTCTCTTGAAGGCCGAGGTTGTGATCCTGCTTTTTGCCTTGTTCCCTCTTTTCAGGATCGTGACCTTCACCACTTCATATTCATTGCAGCCAAGGCTGCTGCTCCCAACCATTACATCTCTACACAATTTTTTCTTGTTTGTAAGAATCAAGTCCAACAGAGCACCTCCCTGATCACTTCTGTTAGGAAATTGTCATCTGTGCACTCAGAAAGCTCCTGGATTGCTTCTGCCCAGCTATATTGTCCTTCCAGCAGATAAGCAGGTGGTTAAAGTGCCTCATTGGGATCTGGGTTATCATACCTTCATTGCATTCTCAACCTCCAGATGGTGTTTCTCTGAAGTGGTAGCAGTATCTTGCTCCATGAGACCCCACTCTTAACAAGGCCAGACCTTTTAAGAAAATATGTTGCTCAAGCTTTCCTGTTGCTCTGTTCAGAGGCCAAAATCCATCTAAATTCAAGTATTTCTCTGATGGCGTAAAATATAATCCTGCACTTTAGATACTTCATCAGTCAGTGGTTTTATCCTCATTTGTGTGTTTAATAAGTATTGAAGGTTTTTTCTTCCATGAATTTCACTAATTGCTTTTAAACCAATTTATACTTTGGCATCCACAGCGTCCTTTGGCACAGAATTCTACAGCTTAATTAAGCATGGTTTGAAGCAGCACTTCCTTTTGTTCTTTTTAAAACCTCTCATCATTCCATTTGATACTTTCCACTTCTTGTTTTATAATAAATCATGAGTAATCATTCTCCATAATCTCTCTCATGATTTTGGATATAGTTATTTAAATATCCCCTCTCAGTTCTTTATCCAAACTAATTGCTACTATTTCTGTATATCTTTATTCACTCTTTATATTCTCTCTTACAGCTCTTCTATACCTCTAGTAATTGTCATATCCCTTCTTCTTACCTTTTCCAAATTATTATATTACCTTTGAGATGAGGAGATCAGAACATAATGTAACGTCCAAAATTTAAGAACATCATAAAGATATAAATGCTGACTTAGAGCAGTGCTTCTCGGTTTTCCCTTTCTTTTCACCCATTCCAGAAAAGTCCTACATGCTTTTTGACAACCTCTGAGCACTGTGTTGGTGTTTCAATGACACTAAGACCTCATTCCTTGAGTGGTGATACAGTTTCTCAATGATGTAGTAACTAGCGTTGCCTTTCCTTTATCTGCCCTGAGTTTCACCTGTCCTGAATTTCATCTGCCACTTTTACTGAGTCGTTAAGATATCAGGATAGCAAAATCATTATGCAGCTCCTCAAAGTTGAGTTTTGGTTTTAATGTACTATATCATTTTGTATCATTTAAGTTTTGTCACCTAATAATTCATCACTGTTCCAAATAATTTATAAAAAGGTATACGAGGACTTTTTGCTTCCCTAGATTTATCTTTTGAGTAGGAGTCACTTCGAACTGTGTGTTCATCTATCCTCATGTACTGTCTTTCAGTCTTTATAATTACTAGATTTTAACACTGCCTCCACCACTCTGTTTAGACAATGTCCCTCCTTTTATATGGTCTTAATTTTTTCAAAAAAAATATCACAGAATCACAGAATTTTCAGAGTTGGAAGGGACCTCTAGAAATCATCTAGTTCAACTCCCCTGCTAAACTCTGGAACCATCCTCCTTCAACCCACCCTTTAGATACTTGTATGCCATAATAAGGTCTCCCCTCAGCCTTCTCTTCTCCAGGCTAAAGAGTCCCAGCTCTTTCAGCCTTTCCTCATAAGGGAGATGCTCCAGTCCCTCAGTCATCTTAGTTGCCCTTCGCTGGACTCGCTCCAGTAGTTCCCTGTCCCTCTTGAACTGGGGAGCCCAAAACTGGACACAGTACTCCAGTTGTGGCCTCACCAGTGCAGAGTAGAGGGGGAGAATGACCTCCCTCGACCTACTGGCCACACTCTTCCCTATGCAGCCCAGGATTCCATTGGCCTTCTTGGCGACAAGGGCACATTGTTGGCTCATGGATAATTTACTCTCTACCAGGACCCCCAGATCCTTCTCCTCAGAACTACTTCCCAGCAGGTCCACCCCTAACCTATACTGGTGCTTAGCATTCTTCCTCCCCAGGTGCAGGACCTTGCACTTGCTATTGTTGAACCTCATTAGGTTCTTCTCTGCCCAGCTCTCCAGCCTGTCCAGGTCACGCTGGATTGGAGCACGGCCCTCCGGAGTGTCAGCCACCCCACCCAGTCTGGTATCATCAGCGAACTTGCTGAGGATACGCTCTGTCTCATCATCCAGGTCATTAATGAATATACTGAACAAAATTGGACCGAGTATTGACCCCTGGGGGACACGACTGGTTACAGGCCTCCAACTAGACTCTGTGCCGCTGATCACAACCCTCTGAGTTCTGTCACACAGCCAGCTCTCAATCCACCTCACTGTCACCTCATCTAGCCCATACTTCCTCAGCTTCCTAATGAGGATGTTATGGGAGACAGTGTCAAAAGCCTTGCTAAAGTCAAGGTAGATGACATCTACTGCTCTCCCCTCATCCAGCCAACCAGTTATAACATCATAGAAAGCTATCAGATTAGTCAAGCATGATTTACCCTTGGTAAATCTATGTTGACCACTTCCAATAACTTCCTGTTCCTCAACGTGTTTGGAGACGACATCCAGAATGAGTCGCTCCATTACCTTTCCAGGGACAGAGGTGAGACTAACCGGTCTGTAGTTCCCTGGGTCCTCCTTCTTGTCCTTTTTGAAGACTGGAGTGATATTTGCCTTTCTCCAGTCCTCAGGCACCTCTCCTGTTCTCCATGACCTTTCAAAGATGATGGAGGGTGGCCAAGCAATAACATCTGCCAGTTCTCTCAGCACTCGCGGGTGCATCCCGTCAGGGCCCATGGACTTATGAATGTTCAGATTGGCTAAGTGGTCTCTGACCCAGTCCTCCTCAATTGAGGGAAAATCTTCCTCTCTACAGACCTTCCCCCTTGCCTCCAGGGTATGGGATTCGTGAGGGACAGCTTTAGCAGTGAAGACCGAAGAAAAGAAGGCATTCAGTAACTCTGCCTTCTCTGTGTCTTCCACCACTAGGGCACCCGTCTCATTCACCAGTGGGCCTACATTTTCCCTAGTCTTCCTTTTTCTATTGATATACTGAAAGAATCTCTTCTTATTGTCTTTAACTGCAGTGGCCAAGCTGAGTTCTGATTGAGCTTTGGCCCTTCTAATTTTCCCCCTACATAGCTTCGTTATATCTTGATAATCCTCATAAGTTGCCAACCCCCTTTTCCAGAGAATGTAAGCTTTCCTTTTTTTCCTGAGGTCCAGCCAAAGCTCTCTATTTAGCCAGGCTGGTCTTCTTCCCCGTCAGCTCATTTTTCGAGACATAGGGATGGCCTTCTCCTGTGCTTCTAAGAGCACCTGCTTGAAGTATGACCAGTCTTCCTGAGCACCTTTGCTCTTCAAAACTGCCTCCCAGGGGACACTCTCGACCATGCTCCTAAACAGGCTAAAGTCTGCCCTTTGGAAATACAAGGTGGCAGTTCTGCTGGCTCCCCGCCTTGCTTCACCAAGAATTGAAAATTCTATTATTTCATGGTCACTGTGCCCAAGACGACCTCCAACCTTTACATCCCCCACAAGACCTTCTCTGTTAACAAACAGTACGTCCAGTAGGGCACTTCCCCTAGTTGGTTCCTTCATCAACTGTGTTAGGAAGTTGTCTTCCACATACTCCGGGAACCTCCGGGACTCTTCCCTCTCTGCTGTGTAGTATTTCCATCAGACATCTGGGAAGTTGAAGTCCCCCACAAGAACAAGGGCAAATGACCGTGAGACCTCTGCCAGCTGCTTATAGAATACTTCATCTGTTTCTACATCCTGATTAGGGGGTCTATAACAAACTCCCATCACGATGTCTGCCTTGTTGGCCTTCCCCTTAATCCTTATCCATACACACTCAACACTGTCATTCACACTGTTAAGTTCTAGACATTCAAAACTACCCCTAACATAGAGGGCCACCCCACCACCTCTCCTTCCTTGCCTATCCCTTCTGAAAAGTTGGTAGCCATCAATTACAGCACTCCACTTGTGTGTGCCTTCCCAACACGTTTCTTTGATGGCAACTATATCATAGTTTCCTTGCTGAACAACGGCCTCCAGCTCCTCCTGTTTATTCCACATGCTGCGTGCGCTAGTGTAGATGCACTTCAGCTGGGCTAACTGTTCTGCTACTTCCTTGGGGGGACAAGCCCTAATTCGCACCTGATTGTGCTTGGACACTTCTGTAGTTCCCAAATTATCACTACCCCTCATGTCTTTGCTACCACACAAATCACCATCCTCCACCTTCACTGGGACAGACTGCAAGACCTTGGTAACACTTTTACCCAGAAGCACTGGTATGCTGCTCCCAGGCACCACCTTTGTAATCCTGGTTTCATCCCTATCCCACTTCAAACCTAGTTTAAAGCCCTATGAATGAGCCCTGCTAATTCTTGTCCCAGGATCTTTCTTCCCCTTTGGGTTAGGCTTCCCCCACCTGTTGCCAGCATGCCTGGTTTCCTGTAGATCAGCCCATGATCAAAAAAGCCGAAGTCCTGCCAGATGCACCAGTCTCGGAACCAGGAGTTAATTTGCTGGCTCCTCCTGTTTATCCCCTCGTCAACCCCTGCAAATGGTGGGATAGAGAAGATAAAGTCAGGTAGCTTCTTATAAAATGAAAACCTTCTTCCTTATTTGACTTTTTTGGGGGGAACTACACCTAGGAGTCTTATCTCCTCTTTAACAGCTTAAACTTTGTGTCCAGAACCTCCCTCTGCTTCCTCTCATCTCACTGATACAGAGGGTCATGGCAACTACCTTCTACTACCCACAAGAGGAAGTCACCATGTGGTCCTTAGTAACACCTAAAGATACACAAAGAAACACCTAATAATCAGATCTACCCACTGCTGTAGCCTGATTATCAGTTAAACTCGTCCTCTGCCAGGGTATCCTCAGTGCAAAACCCACAAATCTGCTGCCTAGTACAAACATTCATTGCACAATGCTGCTTCAACTCAATGCTGTCTGCCTCAAACCTTCTCTGTTGCTACTAGCCTAGAGGTAAACGTATACTACAATGTAATCTTATATGTTGAAAACATACACACTTGTTTTCCCGAGTTCCTCTAAGTGACCCACACTGGCACAAGCATCAGTGTTTTGTGAAGACCACCACATGTACCAGATGCCATTAACCTTCACGGCAGGTAACCACGCCCCTGTTATGCTCCATGCAGAAAATTCTGATCCCTCCTTCCCCCCATTACAGACACTCATATATGTTTTCTCAACTTCACTTTCAATGTAGAAGGAGGAAGAAAAGACTGAAAACAGATTGTTGGTTACTTGTTTAGTCCTCTTTAAACGACCAAGTTTTCCCTTTCCCCTGCCCATCCCTCTCCCTCCAAAGGTTAGTACATCTGGTCTCCACAAATTCCTCCTCCCCAACTCTCTTAAACCTTGGCTAAGTCAGTTTCATAGCTTTAATAGTGCTGGGGACTAATATTTTATGAGCTTTCTAGCCATCAGGCTTCATAGCCACTCTGCTAAGACTAGTGGCTGCAACTATCAATTTTTTGTTCATGCATTTTAAAGCATAGAAATATAGGATCTGTCAAAGTAAATATTACCAACTAATTCCTGAGACATATTTTAATATGGATGATTACTTACTACTCCAGGACCAAGATCTTGAGGTTCAAGATTTTATTGTAATTCGTAGGCAACCAGAACTTTAATGGTTTCCGCTAAGTGTACTTTGCCACTTTAACATCCAAAAGACTAATCATCACTTCGTAAAATATCTCATGTTGCCATCTGACTTATAACTCACAAGCATGATCTAATCAAAAACAGACTGCAGAATCTGTCCATACACATTTCTTAGGCCTCCTCAATGTCACTTACAAATCACCGTTCTGTGGAAAACATTTCTCTCCTGAAGGCCTCCAAGGGTCTTTCTAAGCAATGCTCCTACCTAGAGTATGTTGTAATTCTTTTCAACATACCTATCATCACATATTCAAAACATTATTATACGAAAGGCAAAGAGAATATTTTTCCTATTCTAGTTACAAAAAAGATAGAACACTTTTAATGGACAGGCTTGAGAAGATATATCAAATATATGTCATAGTGATACATGTGATACAAAGAAAAATTTGGTAAAAGACATGACATAAAATCATAACAATGAACCAGCTATTATTGACTTTTTCATATAAGGAAAAAATTGCTCTAGAACACGCTTCGTAATGATTTATCCTTAATACAGAACAGTAGGGATGGTCATGTACAAATCCATGCATTTTACCACAAAGTGAGAAAACAAACTTCTGACTACATGCTGAAGTACCATAAGCCATTTATTTCACTTCGATACCGAAGAAACATTAAAGATTAGAAAAACAAAATTTCATCTTATTAACCAGTATCTATGGTTAATAGAAGAGCTGCCTCAAAGACAGAAAATTAATAAATGAGTATCTTTGCTGTTATGTGTTGTTGTTACTGATGCCCCACTTCATTAGGGAAGAAATCAAAGCACACAAAGAAAGCTCATTAATTCTTACTCCCAATCCCTTTCAATATAAATCATCCTATTTCATGCATTGTATAACCTTTGTCCTACAGTGGCTTACATAGTTAACTCCAAGAGCGTATCAATATGGAGAAGTCATATTGCTATGGTAGAAGTCATAGAATGAATTCCAAATAACTCTAACAGAAGATTTGTATTTTTCCATTCCCAGTGGCTTGTCAATTTGCATTTTCATTCTCCTCTGTCATTTTTGCTCCCCTACTGACTTTTTAAATCAACATTTTGTTTCCCTTTGTCTTGAACTTGTTACAGGCTAAATAAGGTAACACACTTGATCTGTACCATGCATAATATATAGGGTTCATAATCGTCAACATTTCAAGAGTTTTCAAAGTTGCAGTCAAGCAAAGAGAACTCTTCAAATACCTGCTTTGACATTGCTTCTGTTTCTCAGCGACAGCACGCAGTCATGGTACACTTATTTCAGACTAAAGGGAGAAGATTTTAAAAAGTAATTTCATGTATATAGCAAAAATTGAAAGCACAGAAATTGAGAGGTCTGTGGAACAGACTCCATGTTCCTAGTTCTTTCATTCCATCACAAATGGAAAGCAGTTTGAAGTAATTGTACTTACAGAACTGACAAAGTACTATATAGTTAAAAAATTGGCAAAGAGCATTATAGAACAGATGTTGATAAAGAGTAACAGTGTAAGTAATATTCTCTTCATCTTTAGTATTTTATATATCATTATTTTTTAATTGATTCTGTGTGTGTTTGCTGCCAACAAATGAATATGGATTTGAAGCTAATCTCTGTTCTCTTCTGTATTCCATAGTAGGATATCTAACTGTTGTGGTTTAGGCTGGATAGGCCATTGACAAGATAACAGATGCTCTCCCCCAGCTCTTGCTCCAAGGAGAGAAGGAGAAGAGATAAAGATAATTACAAGTTTATAAGGAACTAAACTACTTCAGTGAAATATCAATAATAAAATAAAAAGGAAATGATGAAATACATAGAATATATACAAAACCATATCAAGCTCCCGGGATGATATCACTGGCAGGCACTGTGGAAGTCCCAGACAGGACTCAACAACAGATGGCATCAGGAACACACAGATCAGGATCAAAGTCAGACGAACAGACAGGGTCCTCCTCGGACATCAGCCTCTGAAGAAAGAGGGATGATCCTTTGACCCCTCAGCTTTTATACTGAGCATGGGGCAGATAGGATGGAATACCCTGTTGGTCAGTTTAGGGTCACCTGTCCTGTCCACTCCTCCTCACAGGTACGCCCCCTCTATGCTTTTCCATTTCTGAACCTCCAGCGGGGCAGATAGATAATGACGTTAGTCGACCTTGGTTGTCATAGCAATAAGTATAAGCAAGAGGCTCTCTGCATACCATTCCTCAGCACTAACTGTAAACACAGGTCTTATCACTCTGAGAACAAACAATTTTCTGCACAATATGCTGTTAATTTCAGAGAGTCATGAGAGGCTTAGCTAAAAAGTAAAATTACTGAACAGAAAGTTGGTTCTGTTCTACCTCAAATCAGGACACTAACACTAAATTTATTTCAAATCCTGAAACTAATACCACAATTAGATCAAAATAGCAATTCATAGGAAAACTGGTAACTTATTCTTTGCATTTCCCTAGTACTCACCCTTAAATTAAATTAAATTAAGAGTAAGAGAGGTTTTCCACTAGGAAGGATCACTTTGTTTGCTAAAGAGAAAACAGAAGAAACAACTTCAGCTATGCTAGTACCAGATAGAGACATTATTAATGAATAACTAATAGTAAGAAAAAAAAAATAAAAAAGCAATATTTGCATAGCTGCTGTCTTGGACAAGTTCAGCAATCCTTTTCCTTCCTATCTTACTAGAGAATTGCATGCCATCCAATTCATTTTACGAAGAATAACAGCGAAACTGTGTTTTGGGCAAACAAGATTAAAAGGTAACAATTGTATTCTACAATGAAAGTGGATTAGATGTTATAGGAATCATTTTCAAACATGTTATATGGACTTCTAGTTGAACAGAGGTGTTGTTACGTGTATACATTAAACATATAAAACTAATTTAAGCAGTTTATCAGTTGCCAGTCATCGATTTCCATCAGTAAGCTACTAAATGATGTTAAAAGTAGTACGGAAGCTTGTTGTATGCATAAAACTGAACAGTCCTCTCCTGTTTTAGAATTTGGAGATCAAGTATTTTTACCTGAATCAACAACATATCACAGCAAAAATATGGAATGAGGGCATAGTCTTGTACCAACATATTAGTATATCAAAGTAGTCACACTAAAAGTCATAAAGACTTACCTTTTACAAGTAGGTGGATATATTAGTTCTTCCCCTGTTCTACAAATTCATACTGAGACAAAGTTATTTAGTTAGAGAATTTGTAACAGTTATTCTACTAGCCACCCATCTACAATAGCTCTTTTACAGCTAGTGAGTCTCCAACATAACTGTCTTTATTCTCTTCTCCTCTCTTCTCCTCCTTCCAAAATAGCTAAATCAGTCACACAATAACAGATTAAAATATTTTAAAGAATAAGCACGGACCAGTATAAGATCCAATGATAAGACATGTCACCCTAGAAGGAATATCAGGCATTCATTTAAATTTCAGATCTGTCTTCAGCCTCCTTCCTCCCTACTACTGTGAGAGATTCAAAAGATCTTCAGGTGGGCTGCAGGAGTTATGATGGCTGAAGGCTAAAGGGACCAAGAGAGGAAATGGGTTAACTTTGTCTCTACTGAGATAAAAAGGACAAGAGAGAAAAAGAAAGAAAATGGAAAAAAAAAAGAAAAAGAAAAAAAAAGAGAACAAATCATATCCTCATTGATTTTCTGTATAATATTTGTGTCTGTTTCTGAGCTCTTCATTTTTCCTTTTTTTTTTTTAAGCCTCACAATTCCCCCATTCCCTAAGAGAAATCAAAGTCAGACCGAATAAGACCCCTATTAAAAATTATTAACAAAATTTAGAAATTGAATATAGTACAAGAGGCAGCAAATTCTGCTTCTTCTCGGATCCATGACCCAGTAAGTAGAAATCCTCAGTAGAGTAAGGAAGAAATGCGGATATCAGTAGAGGAGACTGCTGAAGGAAATAAAATTTACTGACAGGGACAGTAACAGAGTATGCACCGGTTTCATTTGAATTTGAGAAACATTAACTTACAAAAAAGTTTGCACAGGCATTAGAGTGATTCAGATAAATCATCTGAAGAGAATGCACTGGTTGCCTGCTTGTAATTTGTGTGAACAGCAAGACATCCTGTTTTAATTCACCGTTACCACTCACAACAAATACAGAAGAGGTTTTAATTCAAAATATGCACAATCACACACTTGCAAACTATCTCAAGTAAGTATTTTAATATGGATTCAAGACAAAAGATTACAAAAACAGTCTTCTGCAGTTACTCTACTAACTTTGTATTGGCTCTGAGAGAACGATAACTTATGTTTCCAGCAGCTTCTTAGTCAGTCCTCTAGCAGTGAAAGTAGCAGACTACTGAGTCAATAAAATAAATAGTGAAGAGGAAAGTATTTAATCCCTTGCTTGAAAAAGTGATTATTTTTAGATTACTTAGATGATTTTTTAGAACAAGTGTAATAACAACAATCTTAATTCATGCCTATGGCTCAATTCAAATCATATTTACTTTCTTCCTATCAAGGATTCATTAAATCTTTGATTAGATGAGGTAATTATTTCAGGCAGCTTTCCAAAGACTCAACAGAAAATGAAACAACTGATTAAAGAATTAGTTATTTGTGGTTAAAGGCCAAGTTCAGAAGACAGACAAAAGACCACAATCTGAAATCTATTTGAGAGCTTTCCAACTGAGAACTGATTAAATAGATATACAGCATACACGCACATTCTTCTATGTCCAGTTTTGTATCAACGGTTACAGCTTACTCCAGTTAAAAATTCAGTGTGGTCTGAATGCCTCTTAAGTAATAAATAGGGACCAGGTTCCTTAACAAGAGCTCTGTGTTATTATGCATCTTTTCTAAGTGAATGACTGCCATTTTGAGTTCCCTTTGCTCATAGTATCTGGGTATCTAGACATCTAGGCACATCTACAACTAGGATGTCCATGGTTCAATAATACATATTGCAGAAGTTCAGTTAGAAATAGTGTAAAAACATTTCCCACTTCAGTGCAGATTATTTGAATTTGTTCCCTAAAACAAATGAAATGGAAATACTTAAACTCTTTAAGAGTGTTAAACTCTTAAGAGTGTTAAAAAAGTACAGACACTTATTTTTGAATGGTCTGAAGAACCGGATTATGGTACTTAAATAATGTAAAAATATGTGGTCAGTATATTAAAAAAATGCAAAAAACCTAAAGTTCAGTCTTTCATCTTTATTTCCATGTTTTTTGCTCTGCAAAAAGGAAAGACGGCCAAAAATTACCTCATAAAACAGAGCCAGAAGTCCACACTACAATTGTACTGTTTACAATGAGCCACTCCAAGTTCTGTGTGACTCTACCACATCGTATTTCAGATGTTTTACCTCGGAAGGATTCTAGAAGAAGTCATGGGATGGACAGAAAAGTCCCAATAGCACAAAGCCACACCAAGAAACAAGCATGTTTAACTGAACAAATAATTCAGTAACTAAAATACACATTGTGAATAGATCTCTAAATAAATATATATATATAAAAGAAATAAAAAATAACTAACTGCAAAGTCCTTCCTTGATGATCTCAGCATAAAATGAGACACTTAAAGGAAAACCAAGGGCAGCTGCCACTGTCTTTTTTTCTCTGGCTCTTCAATATATAGAAGGATCCTGGGATACCCATTCCAAAAAACTATTTGTGAGCAGATAAAAGATAATACAGGAATGAGAGTCAAAAATAAGATTAACTTTTTTTTTCTATAGCATCTTAACAGGCCTTATAAACAAAAAGAATCTTGACACTTTGTCACACTTGACACTTGTGTGTTTCAAGGCTTTTGACAGTCTTGTAATATTCTGAGAAACACGTTGGCTAAACCACTGTAGATTAGATTAAACATTTTTAAAATGGGTTCATATCTTGTGGAAATTCATCACCAGAGTAGTTAACAAAGGTTCATAGTAGAAATAAAACAAACTAAAAAAATGTGTTGAATGAAATCACCCAAGTTGCTATCCTGCATTCAGTACTTCTCAATACTTTCATTATTGAGCTAGATAACGAAGGACCTTCCTTGAATTTGAAGGCAATATAAATACAGAAGTTAGGGGAGGGGTGCGCAAAGTGCTTTCAGTGCTACCAGGAAGGATGTGATTTTAAAAATGCTCTTGACTAATTGAAGCAATACCCTGAATTATGTAGGATGTAATTCCGTAATGGGAAGAGAAAATTGTTATTAGGTAAGAACAATCATCTCTGCAAATACAAGCACTTAGCCACCAAATAGTAGGTATATAGAAAAAGATGTGTGGGTTATAGAAGGAGATTTATTTGAAGACTGGGGAGACATGATAACTGTGCCCAATGTGTGCTAAAAGCTTCCATAATAAAAAGACATTTTATGTTCTCCACATTCACTCAAGACAGGACAAGAAATAATCAAGTTAAACTGTATTAAAGAAATTTCATTTCAGATGGTAGTTGAAAAAAATTCTAAAAGTGAAAATCAACTCAGGGGTTCTTGAATCTCCTACTTGTGGTAATTTTTAAGAACAAAATAGATAAGAGAACTTTTGTGTGGATTTGACCCTGCCTTGGAGGAGTGAGTTAGAGCCAATGACTTCTTGAGGTGACTCAGCCTTATCTTCTATGATTATCAACTAACCTCTCAGCCCTGTACATTTTAGTTGGACAGAGCTCAATCTTTCATTTCATTGCTAGTTCAATCACAATCTTTTTTCCTAGTCATGAACTTGCAATGTGCTGAAATAGAGTTCCAAACGCCCCGTTTGTGTTATTTCTAATGGTGCATATTTAATGGTCACTGCTACTAATGGTATGCAATAACACTGTATGATTACAGTTTCATGAGAGCAAAGTGCCAAGAACTTTAACAGCTTTGAGCATAGGATCAGCAAAGAGCTGTCACTCTTTCTTCCATCATTTTTATTTTTGTAAAGTATGAGAGAAAATTCTCCAGCCTCACTCGATGCATGTCATCAACAGCAAAATCAGAGCAAACCGCAGTTTTCATACCCTGCAAACCAGCATGTCAGGAACTGAGCTGCAGTCATCAGTTAAATTAGCTCCTAGCATGCTGAGCTGCTGTGCTCTCATATTATTAATTTTTCATAAACAAAAGTTGTTTCAAAGAAAACAAGCTATGCTAACTTAGAATAACTCCTTATTCGCTTCTTTTTCTGTCTTAAGATTTTGCATTAGTAGCTTGCGTGTTCCACCACTTGGAACACTGTAAAGCCAAAGATATGATTAGATTTACGTAGGATACCTCTATATGCCATTCAGCTAGGTCTTCTTAAGGGGAAATTGAAATGGTATGACATGACTTTTTGTTACCTTGCTTGTCATATATATCCACTAATGAAACATTTTTTAATGCTTAATTATGGACATGCCATTCAAAACCATAGTTACAGATAAACAGCTTTTGCACTTCAGGCTAAAAATGTATATTGTACATTAAGTATAAACCTAACTAATCCTCCCAAAATGTCAATTAATAATCTGGGCAGAGACAAATTTTCTAAGCAGAGAAAAGTAACACTGTGCATTTAGTTCACAGAAACTCTAGACAGCTCATTAGACAACAGCTTTAAAGAGAAAGGTGTGGCAGTTGCAGCAGACAGCAAGCTGAAGAGGAGTTGCCAAGTTTCCCTTTGGACTGAGGAAGGCCAAGCACGTCCTGGTCTTTCTTAGCAAAAGTGTGGGCAGCAGGTCCAGGGAAGCAATTCTTCTAACCTATATTACTCTTTGATTCTATGCTGTATAATGTGCTTTTATTATATATAATAGACCATTTCCCATGTACTTTAACTCCCTGAAGTCTTGTGTAAAGACTTTCACAAAGTGTCAAGGAACAATGTCTATTTTTGACCATCATAAGAAAAAGTTTCTCATTTAGTTGTACCTGTTGAGATCTATTCTGATAAACAGCTCTATGCTGAAGTACTGTCTTTCAAAATAGATTGCCTCCTAGGCTTTTCCTGTCTTTCTAAGGGGTTCTTCCACCATTAGGTAGCTTGTGAGCAGTCTATTTCTCCTTTGTGTCTCTTCAAAAAATTAAATACCTTAGATTATGATGAAAACATCCATTGTAGAACTATTTGCCTTCAACTATCTTGAGAATAAAGAAAGGCAGTGGCTGCCTTCACACAAATTTTACCAATGATAATTCCATTACTGATAAACAATGAAAGGTGGGAACATCAGCTCGAAAGAGTACAGTTTTTACACAAATTCTCAACCTTGGAACATAATTCATCAGTCTCTTCTGACAATGAGTAATTACAAATACATAGTACTGAATCTAAAAGATTAAATCTTATCACTGAGAAAAATTATACTGTGGTTTACGAAGTCTGACCTTTCAAAAATAGTCTTACAGCACAATGGAAAATAATATATACAAATAACACTTACACCATTTCTCCAGAGAATTACTTGCACAATACAATGCAATACAATACATATAGGTTGCATTTAAAGAGAAAATTGAATTTACTATATATGTAATCTTGAGATGAAAATACACTAAATAAACCACTGTAGTACAAAGGTGCTGAAGACTTTATGCTCTCCAAATTAGAAAATGTTTGTGCAATATTCAATTTCAGTTTCCTATGCACACTTTAAAACATAAACATTTGTCAGTGTTAGAGTATTAAATTGCCTTTTTCACAGCTCTGGAAATAGTGACATAATGTTTCTCATTCTTTTTGAGTATCACTTACTGCATTGCGATTCTTGCATAGCACACCTGTTTTTTAACTGTTTTGAAATCTAAGCTATACAGATGAGAAAGTATGCAGCAATTAAGTAATTCTGCATATTTTTTAAAACCACAGGAACAATCTTCCATCATCAAAATGCTGGAGATGATGCACTTTGCAATGAAGTTAACTTAGCTAGACATGTATGCATATCTCAGACACCCTTAACTGCAATTCACTAGTAACAGATTTTACTTCAAAACCCAACTTAGCCCACTGAAGTTTGTAGCACTTCCTAAATTAGATTTTCCAAGAAACCTAAAGGATTTAATTGCCTGTCTCACACTGAAACAAGAATGGAGCTGTGCTAAAAGAACAAAACTATAAAACATATTTAGGAACTTGGTGATGCAGATAGATACCTTTAAAAATTATTTGAGAGACACTTTAGGCCCTCCTGGAAACTGCACACAGGGATAGGATTCATAAGAATGCAGATGCACTAAGGCACTGCAACTCTCTAACCTAAAAATTCAAATCTTCCAAAGCTGCTTGCTTAGCTGCCACATAACCCTAGAAGCATCTGAAACCTAGTATTGCAAACACAATAAAACAATAAAATCACCATAGTACATAAATTATCTGTTTCTTGACAAATGCGCCATGGTTGAGTTAGTCCCTTCCTCTAAATCTGGAGTTCATACCCTGCTCCTGCCCAACACAAGATGGACACTGACTACTACACTGACTACTGTAGCATATTCTGAGATGCGACCCACAGTATCTGCTGTTGCTCCAAGCTGCATGATTCAGAGAAAGGAGAGAGAAAATGCACCATCATTTAAATAGTAAATAACAATAAACTAGAGGCAGCCTATCAAAATCTTTCTTAACTGTCGTAGTCTTCTTTCAGTAGAACAACCACTTAGTAATGACAGGGTTTACATGGCTGATGACGGTCAATAGAGGGAAGGAACAAAAAAGTGGTTAGGAAAAAAACAGTGGAAGTCCTTCCAAGTCCTCCTTTTGTTCTCAACTGTTTAGAATGAACATCTCATTTCAAATACAATCCTAATGGACATGTTCAAAAGCAAAGAAACAAACAAAAAGTAGTTTGTGGTATGCCCAGGATAACTCAGTAAAGCATAACTGTTCTCCTAGAACATCTATTCAAGTACAGGGTTACGTGGCAGGTGGTATTTAATGGAAAACGGTTATGTCAAATTATATGGGAATCACATGATAGAAAAACACCATCTCCCACAAAACTGCTCTAAATGGAGGAACCTCAGGAAGAGAGGAAATAAATTATATAGTATTTAACATCTATTTGGTCTAAGTCTGACTGTTTTGATGTTGCTCAATTATTTATTTTTTTTCATGGCTGCTTCTTAGATTTGTACTTGCTTCAAAACAAAGGGCAGCTCTTTCAACTCTAAGGAGGAATAGAAATTTTTTGCTAAGTATTTTCTTTTTAATCCTCAAAATGATTAGTCAAATAATTTTATGGTCAGCTAGCAAGGCGCTTATGCACAAAATATAGCACAGTTTTCCCTAAATAACTCAACTAACTGTAGTACTTGTGGACTTCAGTATCTTTTTGCAATAGCCTTGCTTTCAGAGGATTTTCAGTACAACATAATCAATTAAACTTCCCTCCAAAAAAAAAGGAAAAGGAAATTGAAAAATTCTACAACAGTGGGTCACTGTATGTACAACTATTTTACTTTGAAATGTTGTTAGCTACAGGGGTGATACAACAGGTCGGGAATATTGTAATAATGACAAGTAGTCTGTCTTTTCCTCCTGTTTCCCTGCAAATCTACAAAAGGCAGCATGGGTTTTCTTGATTTATATTTGCTCAAGTCAGATTTAGAATAGAGACTTTGCCAATGCTTGGGAAAAGCAAAAATGTGAGCAAATACTACTCCAGAAGCTTACTGGAAGTGCATTTTAATGTCCTATAGGCCAAGGAAGACAAGTACACTGCAGGGCAACACATTCACACCCAGGTGAAAGTTGGAGAGTTGTTTAATGTCACTCAGAGCAACCACTCCAGTTGATTAATAAACAGCCCAGAGACACTCCAAAGGGATCTCTCTCACACACACTCTCTTCAGCCACCGGTGTGACATGAGGACACAAGATAACTGAAAAAATTTCAGAGTGCAAAGAATATCCTAGCTCAGCAGAAAATAATGATCTTTATCAAGAACCTGTTTCAAAGTACTTTACACATGCTCATCTACCTGGCACATACACCATTTTGATCCAATCACTAAATCACTCCACGCTCAGCCTTTAGTGTCTGAACATAATCTAGGCACTCATTTTGCCAAAGTCCCTCTTTCTGGAAGGTGAAACCATACAGCTCAAGAGTTTGCTGCATGGGAGAAGTAGCAGCTCCTCATACTCTTTTAACTCAGTTTAACTCCACTGATTAAATCCCAGGAGAACTGTGAAACTGCACAATACATACGCATGCAGCACTTCTAAACAGTTGCTCTTAGACATGAGATGGCAGACAAGTCTAGACACAATAACAAACCCTAAATTCTTTCATTTCCTTAGCAATGCACTTATGTAAGGTCCATTGGTGCAGAAAACCTCTTCTCAACCTTCAAATCTCCTGAATCATGAAATTACTTTATCCAGCAGAGACGTGCAATGCTGCATTTTAAACAGGGTCTGTAACACAACAGTGTTGTGAGTAATAGATGATTTTAGGGAACTTCTCATCTCTTTCTGATACATTTGAGTTTCCACCCTTTCAGAGTGTAACATCATACCTTCTTTTTTATTGTTTCTGCTGCATACTTTGGGAATTTTCCACCTTCTAAGTTCCAGTGTTTTTCAGTGAGGTTGCAGAAAACTCCCCTTCTGCCCCACCCAACATCAGGATGAACAATCAAGGATCCTGATCAGGAGAACATGCTGGTATCATTCATAAAGTCCATGGCAAAGAGACCATTTACAAGTCAGTGGTTCCTACTATCAGCCAAAACTAATAAAAAGCAAACAGACCACTTCAGCACTTATTTTCTGTTTAGCAAATTGCTTAAACACACTTAAGTGTTCATCTAAACACAGAGGTACTTTACTGACTCGTAACTTGGAGTGTACAGGAGGAGCATGGACATAATTAACCTGACAAACCTGCACTTACAGTCTGCTTCTCAGATTATTAACTTTAAACTGCTTCTTTTTCAAGAAACCTCAGTTAAGTTACCATGAGTAAAGTCACTGGGAAAAAATAAATCTCTCCTTTAATAGTTGGGATTTTCTCTGTTAGCTTCTTTTTTTAGCACATAGTCTGAGAGAAGAAATTCCCTCAGTGCACTGCCTGATGTACACCTGAAAACATCAAACAAAAGAGATGTCTCCTGCTTCTGCTCCTTATTAACTTCAAGCATCCTCAGCAGCAGTCCACAGAACAAGAGGAAAAAATCTACCAGATGGATGGAAATGTTAAAAACATATATATGACTAGATTTGGACCCCTCTATGCAACTCAGCTAGTGTGATGTCTGGAATGATTTAAATTAATTTATTACCCTCCTTGCAGGGACAGTCAGTGGGGGTGAGAACACCACGCTAGCACTAGCTTCTTGGAAACAAACAAGCCTTAAGTACCCAATACTAAAGTATTTGGGTGCATCCTTACAATAGGCTGTGAGAAAAAGATAAATAGCTGATTTATACTGAAAATTGAGGTTCCTTGGGAATTGCCAAAGCACATAGGAAATCGAGGAAACTGCCATTCATACAGGAAGCAGATGAATCCAAAAACTTAGGAAGATTCAAAAAAAAGGACTGATCTTGGTATGAATAACAGACCAATTTTGGAAGAGCTGTTAAACCCAATGTTTCACACATTGCACTATTAACTGTCTATTATCAGTGGTAGAATACTGAATTAATAGCCAGTACAAAATCCCTCACGTGAAGAAATAAGAATTTAGTAGTAAGCAAATCTGGGATAAACTAGATTGTGCAGGCTGCAGACCAGTTTAAAGTGGAAAGCACTGGGTTTAACAACTTTTCCAAAACTGGTTATACTTAGTGACTCTACTGACATCCCCTACTTAGATCAGTATCAATCTTTTTTTTTTTCAATCTTACTACACTTTTGGATTAATTTGCACCCTACTTACACATATTTCTTTTTATTCATTTGCTACCTCTCAATTCCAAGATGTGCCACTTCTGTTTTAACAAATGCAGTGATCAACATCTTTCTTTTACATTTCACTTAAAACACAAAGTATTTCAAACAATATGCACATTTGGGCCACATCAGAGGCCTAAAAGAAGAGTGCTGCCAAGCCCATAGAAATAGAAAAATATATCCATTCTATTGGTAGCTGGTGGACAAAAATAAAGTCGAATGAAAGGTATCAATTCAGCTTTCAGGTATCAAGGGCAGGACTAAAACTTAAATTTAATTTGCTTTTATGTTGTGCTAAAACCAGTCTTGACAAAGTGGAAGTCACATAGCTGCAATAGCACTGGGCAAAATAGCTAGGCTGAACTATGTCTGTCACATACAGTCACCCGAATGGCTTGCAATGACTTACAGAGTTTAAGTGTAACACACCTGTGGTTAAATACTATGAGACCGCTTTTTAAAATCTTGGGCATGAAGATTTTTCTGCCATCCTGTACACTGATATATTCTGCTATAGCAAAAGTCACTGAAGAATTAGAGCAGCCAAAGTGCCAAGGAGGCAGCTAGCTATGGTGGCTGGCAGACTGCTGATGCTGAAGCGTAGCTGGGCTGAGGGCTCCATCACCCAAGCCAACACACATAAAAGCTGTCTCAGGGCCAGTAAACATGAACTGTGAAGCAGGTATTAACAGCACAGGGAAAAAAAGCCTATTTGTTCCAGCAGCTGCTTCACCAAATCAGAGAGGAGAACTCGAAGCTGCAAGTCTCAGGAAAAGTGCATATGGTATCTCATCTTCTTCATCTTCCCACTTTCTTTCTCTTCTCTCCTTGCTTTGATAAGCCGTTTGAGTCAACGTTTGCAAGTGAGAAGAAATAGCTTACAGAATAATCAAAGCAGTTTAGTTTCACTTGTCCAGATTCTTGGGCTTGACGAGATGTTAATTAAAGACCAATGAACTGAGACCCTTGCTGCCACCAAAGCTGGTTAAAAGGCTATGTATACATTAATCATGTTTTAAATACTCTTGTCTGTTTCCTAATATAGGCAAACAATTTCAGTTTTACTTAGTTTTGGAAGTTTTCCAGGCCCTTAATTCTTCTTGTTGTCTTTCTTAATTTTCTACAGTTCTGAACATTTTCGAGAGAGTCACCAGTCCTTGCAAGTCCCTGCATATTACACAAGACAAAACTAGTATTGCACACAATGTAAGCAGCTGTTTGCAATGAGAAGACTTCTTCTTCCATTGGGCTTTTGAAAAAAAAACAAACATCTTTTTTGGAGTCAGTAGTTTCGATTAGACAATATGCAATCTCTTTCTTATAGCTTTACTCATATTAACAAAAATAAGGGAAATATAGACCTTTTCAATATTGAAAAACTAAAAAAGAAAAAAAAAACAATAAAAAAAACAACAGAAAAACATCAGCCCTGAATCATTAATAGCAACACTCCTAAAAATAGAAAGAGTAAACATGGATGGGATATAATGCTAGATCAAAAAACAGTGCAGTAGAAAAAGCTGGAAAGTTTCTATCTGGCTGTGTATTTGTTTCAGAATATTTAAGAAATGCCATTAGCAAAACAGTCATCACCTCTCTACTTGATATGAGTGGGATTTTCCGGAACACAATTCTTCTACAGTTTACTAAAGTAGCTGCACAAAGTATGAAAAATAATCCTATAGTATTGAGCATCAATAATGGACCTGGCAGCAAATCAGCAAAAAGTGTAATAAAACCTTCTGTTGATGAAGGCTCATAATAACTTTTTCTAGTATATCTTATTTTGTATATTTATTCCTAGAGAAAAGCCTAAAATCAGTCTGATTTCTTTCATCAATAGCTTAAAAAAAATTTAATTACAAGGCAATTTCAAAGCATTGTGTGCTGAATGACACCTGCCAACATGGATCTCATTGGCTACTATTTTGGTGTATCAATTTGAATATTCACTTGGGAGCAATCTAGAGAAATCAGTCTGCCCCTGCACAAGCAAGAGGGCAAAAAAGCAAATTTTATGTTTTAGCTCAGGAAGACTATAGATTAGTGTTGTCCCACGCTGTTCCACAGTTCCCATGGATGGGACCAAGAAGATTATCTAATGTAACTAAAGCATTATGGAGTCTGCCTTTACAGGAACAAGCCGTAGCCCTGAGAAAACAGCTTACCTGAAATGTGTATCGGCTGACACATCTGTTGCGGCTGTGATTCTTGATCCTGCGCAGACAAGTTTGAGCAGCATCCCTCTTACACTTTGACACAGATTTTTATGTTCCTTCTTTTAAGATATACAGGCCACGTAGGAAATGAATATATGAATTTTCTTAAAAGTTTAGCCCCAGCATACCTTAATTAGCTTCCCAATTTTGTTTTGTTTTGCTTCAGGAATTTTTCTTTAGTTATTCAACATCAGTTGTACCGAACTCAATTTCTCCAATAAATATTTTGAATTAAACAACAAATTCCTTTCACTTCTTTACCTTCACATATACATGCATGCACTTTTAAACATAAAATATATTGCATAGTAGTAAAAAAACCCAAAAGAATCCCAGATCCTTGAAAGTATTGAGACAAAACTATGCCAGTATTCAAAAATACGTATGTCTGATTTATTTATGACACAGATTGTCACATTTATCAAAAAGCTGTAGAAACTCAGGAGTTTTCAATCTAAACTCATGTTGGGAAAATATAGACATATATATGAGATAAAAAGCTTTTAGGAAGAAGTTGATGCACAGAACTAGTTTGAGAAAAAGATGTTTTAAAAATGACTAATGCATTTAACACTAAGATTTCAGAAACAGTCTCTACCAATATTAAACAAAAGCAAGGACAGAAACACAAGTAGAAGTGAGGTACCACTGAGAACCTATTTATGTTTGACAGATCCCCTGTTTTTATACCAGAATTAGGAAGTAGCAGAAAATGGTCTTGGTGCTCTCTTATGTGCCCCAGGCGTGAATATACTGGGAGTGAGGTGAAGGGTGGAGGCTTTGCCCTTGGGAACGGTAACCAGCAGTGCAGCGCACAATGCAGCTGCAAGGCACAAAGCCTCCATTTAGATCAGAGCTGTGATCTCGTGGAGGAACTGCTGCAGCAAACAACATACTAATGCACATGTTTCTGAAGCTGCTTAAGGGGTTTCGACAGTATACCATTTGGGAAGGAAAATGTAATTTCCTGAAGCACAAACCCAGTTAGGAATGGCTTTACCTAAATCTCCATCCGTGTATGCTTCCTGTCAAACATGAACAGCATTGGCAGTTTCCTCAAAATTTGCTGATCCCAAGTAAAATGCTGAGATGATAGAAAGCAGGAGGAGAAACCTTCTCTTCATCTCTCATGCTCTATCACAGACATCAGAGCTCAGATGTGTGCAGCCTTGGACTTTTCCGGAAATGAAATTATCACTGCTTCAAAGGATTCCAGCTGCTGCTGCTGCTGCTGTTACATAGCCAGAGCTTACATTCAGTCCTACTACCCAGAAAGGTGGCCTGGTGACCAATACATTCAACAGCCCCAGGATTGCTTTCTAAATTTTATGTCACAGGCAGAACACCGTGCAAGGTCCAACCATCCCCCCTCCATCAAATCAGCAACTCATCTTTACCTGATCTTGCACTCCCTGTATCACAGTCATGATCTCCTCATCTTGATGTTCAAAAACCTCCATGAAACTAACCCTAACTACAGCTTTACATCCACAGCCTCTTTCCTTGTCCCCTCTTACAACTACAAAACTGTTCCTATAAAAGAAGAGAATTTTAAGTTAAAATGGAGAAAAAGTGGGTATAGGCCCCTGAAGCTTCAGTAGCTTCCCTGGAGATGGTTGAATTCGCTGCAAGAGGAGCCAGGAACCATGGCAAATCCCGTTGTGTTAAGAACTATATGAGAGTATCAGAGTACTGCTTTTTCTTATTCCAGGTTCTCTACACACAAATACGAAAATGCTATCATCTAAACAGGAAAAAAAAAATTGTAGCTCTGAAAAAGATATAGTTTTAATTACGTGCTAGATGTTTGGATTCCGTGTTATAAGTAGATCAACATACATTTCCTCCACTCTATGCGCCTTTCCATGATCTATTACAATTTCTTAGAGATGTCAGAAAATTATAAAACTACTTTTTGCTTTAATCAAGGATGTTCAGACAGAAAATATCTGAAGAAGGTAATGAAAACAATGAGAACATTCTTATACCAGTGTCTCTATAAACCTTGAGTAGTGTGTGGAGAGGGGCTAGGGGTGGCCTGAGATGGTCAAGGAGGGATGAAATTGTTCAAATTTGCAAGGTTTTAAAAAAATAGGAATCGTCAAGAGAGGATAATTTAAATTTTAAAAGGTTGTAGCTTGTGCATAATGCGCATTCCTTACTTAAGCACATCATTATTATTTATGAGACAACAAAGTCTAAGGGATGGGAAATCCCTTTAGATGCATATTCTTTCAAAAATCTTAGAAAACATGTTACTTGGTTACTCATTTTTAAATATAGAAGACATTACAAAAATATTATGTTCAATAAGTAATGAGAAAATCATATCAAACATTTTTTATAATCTGTCATCAGAGATGTACAGTGAACAACATTGTGTATTTTAAAGGACTCACTTTTTGCCTAGCTTAGATTTCCCATAAAAATCACAAGAAATACTGGAGACAATAAAGGACCCCCCACTCTGAGATAACTACTTCAGAATTCCTTGTTCCTCAAAAAAACAACTTGGTAAAGATTGAAAAGTTAATTAATTTCACCTAGAATTTGATCAGATTGTAAAAAAGGACAACAGCAAGACAGGGAAAGCACATCTTTTATACAACTAATTAGTGTCCTTTTTTCATGTCTTAAGAATATTGGATGTTGTCATGGTTGTTCACGTCTCCTGTTTACGCTTTTCCATTGAAAACCAATACTATGTACAGGTTTAAGTTACCGTCTACTAAGCATCAGTTCAGGTGAATAATGAATAAATTGCTCCCAGCAATTTAGAAGGTAAATTCTTAATTAACTCTACCTTTTGTCTTTCCATTTTAAGGTTAAAAAAAAAAAAAAAAAAAGAGAAGCAAGCTCCCTGAACATAAAGGAATGTGTTTATGTATGCAATGACTGAAAATTGGCCTTTACAATGAAAATCTGATACAGCTTCTATTAATCTATTTATTATAAAATTTGGACAGCTGTAATCATAACCCAGTCAATTCCTTTATCCCTCTATTCGAAAGTACTGGTAGGTTTCAAGAAGAGGACTAAACAAAAACCTGAAAGAGAACAAGGTAGTTGAAAACCACTGCTATCTTGAAAAGACGGATACTGCTGATATTTCAAACTCCTTAACACTGTGAGTAGCTATACTAACAGGAGGTGCCTAACCCTCAGCTGAGCACTCTGATCTTAAATGTAAATTCTGAGTCACTCACAAAATTTCAAGTCAAGACATGAGTAACTGGGTCTTTCTGAGTAACTGTGCCTTCCTGAATTACAAGCAAGCAATTTAACATCTTCCATTCAGGCACAATCCTATGCTACCAGTCATATAACCACCTCCTTTTTTTCCAAACTGCATATAACCCACACAATTAGTAATGTGCCACCTTTCATTGCTCTGCTTAGGTATTTCCAGATCAAAGACCCAGCAACTGAATGCTAGGCTCACATACCATAAATACTTTAAGTGGCTCAGAAGACAGCTTGGGAGAAAGCAGTACTTTGTGCAATTAATTAAATTTATTCCAAGCAACATTTCCCAACCATTACTACTAAAGCACTTTAAAGTACAGCACAAAAATCAAAAGCAAAAAAACCCTCCTCACATCTGGTAGATGGCAACTGTTATAGCCCTTTTCTACAGAGTAAGCATTTTGATTTAGATGTAACCTGAGTAACCTGCCACACACAGGATAAAAGCAAGCACATAAACACATAAACTTTCATCAGTCTCCTAGCTGATGTAGCAGGAAGAAAATGTTGGGTTTTTTCTTCAGTTGAAAAAGTATCAGTGCTATTTTTATTCCTAAATTAACAAATGTGTAACTCGCATCCAGTATTCCATTTATACAAAATGATTACACAACATTTCTGCTCTCCATTGTGTATGTTGAGTGTAGCATCTGTAACTCATTTCCTAGTGACTGATATTGTTACCTAATACACTTATTAGTATTTAAAATGTCTTTTTAACATAATATGCACTATAATGATTACACTTTTACATCAGGTTTTAAAAAACAATTCAAATGGCATTTGCATAATCTGACACACTAAAGCTAAGTCTAGAACACCTGTCAACTAACTGAAAAGTTACAAGCAAGCATGCAGTTTCCGACTGATTGTTAAATAATTCTTAGATCCAAGATTACATTTTTAGAACAGGTCATCTGGAAATATTGAACCATCCAGCTGAAATGTCAACCAAGTTCCAAGCCTATTTGATAAGGGGGTCTGTACGTATCAGAAATTTTTCTGAAGTTTGGTGTCAAATAACGTTTATAATCCAACTGCTAGTATAGAAAGTATGCCACATTTAACAAAATGGTGATAAAATGGAATAAAGAGAAATAAACATTAGTATTAGTTATCACTTTCACTTGATGAAATATCATACCTACAAATCCTCCAAAAAAACTTTTCAATGATCTTGTACTCTCATTGATTTTTGTCAAGTGAGGTCCCCTTTCTTCTTACTCCCCTTCAGTTGTCGCTGAGTTTTGGACCACACTGGTGTTTCTCCTCTAGGCAAATCTTTAGCCCAGTCTGAAAAATCAAGGTTCCTTCACCTAATTAACATGCAGTACACGAGGTAGTGGTCAGTTTCTTAAAGACACGGCAAGGTGGTTGCGACAAGATGATCTGTAAGGTCCCTTCTAACCCAAACCATTCTATGATTCCATGATGCTTTAGCTTACTGATCAGGCACCTTAATTACCAGATCTTTAAACAACTGGAGAATCCAACTGTAATAATCTAAACAAATTAGTTAGGATACGAGATTGCCTATCTATTAGGTTGTGAAATTATGGGTTTGAAATTATAGGACTGATGGGATTATATATGGGACTGAGGACTGATAGGTCCATATTACATCTGCCACTAAAAATTAACCCATCTAAGTCTCATTTAAATACCTTGAAATCAGCACTTGCATTGTTTAGACATAACATCTGATCTGATTCTGGGAGTTTTAAGGACAGATTTACTTTATCATTCTGAGGACGGTCATTGAATTTCTGCTGGTGTCCTATGTTTACTTTTTCTTCTTGTCTAGGGTGTATTCTTACAGTGACCACAAAGATAAATTCCAGTAACAACATTGTTATATTATTAATTCATAGAGTTTCAGTAATGTTCTTTAAGCAACATTTTGGGTTCTGTTATTTTATTTCTTATTGTGCCAACTGACTTATGTAAATCCTGGCTCTTTCCCTCTATATCTGAAGCTCTGGCTGTCTAGGTCCTAGGAGAACCTTAACATTAGTGCATTAGAGAGAAAAGAAAAAGCAATAAACCCTAACACAAGGATTATCTTGGGGTTTTGTTGTTGGTTCTTTTTCCTTTTAAACAGAAATGCTGTCTCCAAAGCCAATATTAAACTCCAGTTTCATAAATTTGTTCCATGAAAATGAGCATTTGTGCTGTGTACATGCATGGCCTGGCTTCATCCTGATTTCTCTAACTAGCTTCCCAAGCAGCTCACAACTTTCTTCTTAATATTGGTTAAAAAGAGATGATCTATGGTTTTAAAAGATGTGCTGCATGGCAACTCAGCTTCTGACTGCATGCCTTCTGCTGCTGGCTGAGCTCCAGTCTCTTCAGGGGCGCATGGTGGTAACAAGGCAGTACTGCTGTCCCCAGAGCACCACCCGCACATTGACCACAACAGCAGTCTGACCAATAGAGCAACCACACTTTTGTTGGGTTGGTTGTTGGTGCCCAGTCTGGACAGCAGGTCAAGTGCCTAAATGAAACAGGATGAGTAGTTGAGGTGAAAATTTTAGGGAGGCTGGGTGAAAACACTCCCACTATGGCATGCTCCCCTTGCCTGCTTACATCCTACACATCTTCATTGCCCGTTACTGCAAAAGATCTTTTGCTCAAAATAGCCCATTTCCCAATTTTGTCACTTCCATAGCAAAATTCTGCATGAAACCGATTTTTTTCTGTTCATCTTTTAAACATCGTGCATTATAAACACAACATTCCTACTTTTATGTTTGTTCTTCGTTCAAAGCAATGCTCAACTGTAGAAATACTACCTGCAGGCAACAAGGTAATTTTTCTTGCTAATTGTATGGATGTAAAAAAGCACTTTTAGCTATCTTGATATGTTGATTCTTTTGTAGCGTCACTTAGTGGTGTAGTTTGAGACAAAACAGCAGTTTCCAGACTGACAGTGACACGTTTTTCCCCTTCCTTTTGTCATATACGTTAGGAGAATAGAAATGCCTATTTGCAAGTGTACTAGGACGTGGGTGCCCGGGCCGGGCTGTGAGGGGGAGCTGCCGGGCGGCCCCTGTGGTGAGCGGCCGGGGCGGCCCCGAGCCGGACACAGCCGGTTCCAGCCGGCTCCAACCCACCCCCCGCAGGGCACGGCTGAGCCCCGCAGCCACCATGGCGGCGCCTCGGGGAAAGCCTCTCTCAGAAAGGGCAAAACGCTGCCCGGCAGCCAGGGCTGAGGGGAAAAGGGTGAGACACGGCCCTGCCAGCCCCGGGGGGAGATGGGGAAGAGGCGCTTCAGGCACCCGAGCATGGATCCCCTGCAGCCCACGGAGAATACCATGATGGAGCAAGGTGGATGTGCCCTGAAAGAACTGCAGCCCATGGAGCGCCCACATTGGAGCATGTTTATCCTGAAGGACTGCAGCCCATGGGAAGGTCCCACGCTGGAGCAGGGGAAAGGCATGTGGAGGAAGGAGCAGCAGAGAGAGGCTGTTATGGACAACATACAACTCCCCATTCCTCATTCCCCTGTGCCTCTTGGGGCAGGGGAGCAGACAGAGGAGTTCAGGATGAAGGACTGAAGTTGAGCCTGGAAAGCAAGAGGGGAGGTGTTTTATTTTTTTTGTGGCTTTGTTTCTAATCATCAAAAAAAATTTAATTAGTACTTCAGGCTTATCAAGAAAATATAAGCAGCACTTCACAAACTTCTTGTGAAGACTTGTGGCTGCTAAGTACTCCATAACGTGGGTGCAAGACAAATACTGTAAAACAGAAAAAAACTCTCAGAACCTTTCCAAAATAAAGGTCTATTAAGTAAAGCGCTATACTTTATTACTTCTGAGATTTTTATTCCCTTCTCTCCATTTAACATTTATTCAGGAAGTCACTCTAACTTAGAGAAAACTGACACCTTTTTACATTTGGTATCTTTTCACTGCTAATAAGGAGGAATGAATAAGCTACGAACAGGGTATTCTCCCAGAGTCAGCGTCACCCCACAGACGTCACTGGCAGCTGCATGAGGAAAAAGGCATCTGGAAAAGACCAGGAAAGAGATTCCTCTGAATAAATGAAAAGCTCCACTTTGAATATCAAACTTGCCTTGTTAAGTTGCAAGTCATCTTCAGCCTTCTGAACACAACATATTCAATTTATCTGTACCAACATTTGACATCTGCAAGTAGATGAGTGTCTTCATCTTTAAGCTATCTAAATTTAGTCTCCATGCATATCGAAAACTTAAGGCTCAAGATTCCTCTTAGACATCAGTAAGCCAAAAGCTTGGGTACTCACCATCTGTTTTGATTTCTGTTCTAGGTCAGTATGCACTTATCAAAATCTGTTCTTCCAGTTCTTATAAAACCTAAGAAAAAGGTGAAAAATAATCTCTCCTCCTTTCACTAACCATAAACACTTCTGGTTCCTACAGCACCTAATGCAGTTTATACTTCTCATTTCAACGCAAAAGTAATCAACTACGCACGAAGCAAGCCAAAGTACCTAGAGATGATTATAGTGAAGAGACTACAATATCACAGAATCACAGAATGTTAGGGTCAGAAGGGACCTCATAATATGATTTTATGTTCAAAGGTGTACAATGTTTATTAAAAGAGGGAAGGAAAGCAGTACATTAACCTAAATAATTATCTCTTCTGTTAATAGTACCATTAATTCACATGCTGATAATGACTAAGTGTCATGTAACTTATCAGACTGAATGAGTTTTATTGTTCTCAGGCAGTCCCTGTGAAAATATTTGGTTTCTGTGCTTTCACGTGTTATAACAAAGAGCAATAAAATTGGTCATTACTTGGTTGGGGGGCAATTTCTGCTTCTCCAGCTCCAAATCTAAAGTTAAATTAGAGTTGGAATGCATCTTCACCACTACCTGCATGCACAGAGTGATATAGTAAACGTGTGCAGAAAGTAATCTGCACTGCAAACCACAAGACACAGGGTGCCAAACAGCAGTCAACAAGACTGCAGAGATGAGAACTGGTTGGTGGCTAGAAAATAGCCTGTTTGATCTCCTGTGCCATGCATTTTGCCAAGTGTGTTACACATCACTGAAATGCTTTTAAGATTTTTTTCGGTGGAGTCATTCTTGTCACTCTCCTCCTCAGCCATAGCTAGAGTCCAAAAGCAAGAACAGCTATGCTACAGCTGCCTGTGACACCACCTCAAGAAATGCAAGATGTAAGCAGTGGGGCTACACAATGTGACTTTACATGCATTTATATAAGCACACTGCAAGATGCTTGAATGCTTCAATACAAGAACAAATACAGCCAGGGTGTCTGTATACATGGCAGACTTGCCAGAAGAATTAGGAGGTTACAGGACAAAGCCTTCCAAAAAAAAAAAAAAATGCACTTTATATCCTTTATACTACTCTTTCTCTGCACATATAGACAAGAAATGCGATTTTAACTAATGAAGCTTTCAACAAAATTGCAAACAGCACACTTGAAAAATCAAGCCACTCTTCTTCAGCCATTACTTTTCCCTATATTTTTTGAAACATTATATACATCACCAGAAGTAATATCATCAGAAGTTATGTTTTTTCTGGGGTTGAATTAGTTTACTCTTCAAATATTTCTAGTATGATTTCATGGCAAGTAAGAGGGAAAAAGATTTCTAACTCATGTAAACTGAAAATGTTTTTGACCATATGTTTTGTTTTCTTTCATTGTGGTAGGCTCACTAAATTCAGACACTGATGGAGGCTCATGAATTTATACAGTAATGGATAAAAGTTCCTGCAGAAAGGTCAATTTATCTACTGCTGTTTATCTGATTCAGCATTAATTAGCAATATTTTATTTCATTCCTCCCACATGCTCATGTAAAGAAGACATCATCATGCAATTCCTGAACAATGATTATGTGTGCTTCATAAAATTGCATCTTTCTTGAATTATTTCTCTCAGAAATGCCTATGTAAATAAATGACTGAAATGAGGAGGTGTATAACAGATCCTTGCAAAGGCAATGCTTGAAAAAAATGTAGTAGAGCAGAATTAAAAACAACACAGATTTATACTATATAATCATTACATTTTCAGATAGTTCTATTAGTATGAAACCTGTTAACATTATTCTTGAACTCTTTACATGTATAACCTAGGCAGCTATGATCACTGTGCAGTTAAGCTCTGTTCCGAAGACATCAAGTTAACTCCATGCGTTTCTCATGTTCAACTAGGATCTTTGCTTCATGACCTTGATGCAAGTGTATTCTTGGCTGTTCTCAAGGCTATAATATGTTGCTTCTTAAATCCTGAAGTGAGTCAAATATTTTTCAGGTGATGACAATTACTCAGTGTTAGATTCTCTACACTGTAGCAGTATTTTCAAAACGTGTATATTCAATTTTCTGGACTCCATAGTTCTAGGCACAGAAACATGAGTAACTTCATTATGTAAAAAGAAAGACGGATTTGGAGAGAGGAGGATTTAGAGGCTACTTGCATTATCTTTCATTGGATTTTCTTGCATAAGCCACAAGGAAACACAGAAAGAGCAGAGCTCAAGTTGGAGAAAAACAAAACAAAACATAAACCCACAAGCTACTTCCATTCCAAAGTGTTTCTAAACTATTCTCACTCCTTGCAAACACAGAAATGGGGGGAGGGGGATTCTTCTGAGTTAAAATTGTTCCCTGGAAGCATGTTTCCTTTAATGTATTTTCTTTTGTTTGCTATTGGTAGAAAACATTAGATGTCTTGATGTTTACACAGAATAGCTAAGAAATATTCTGAAGAATCTCTCACCCTGAGCTAGTAGGCACTAAGTGTCCCTCTGTTCCTTAAGCCTTTTTTAAAAAACACTGAAGACACTTTGACACTAACAGTCTTTATTTATCTGGTCACTTTAATCTCTCTCCTAGAAAAAAAAAAAAAAAAAAAAAGATATAGGAAAAGATTCCTTTTCATAAGTATTTCTCTGTAAGTCAAAAGGGAGCACTACTCTCTGGATATTGTATATTAAAAAGTGATATGCAGTATTTGGTTTAAGGTTATAAAAATAAGCAGAACTGTAAGAATGTTAAAAAGAAAAAAAGCAACCCAGAACCCAAAACCACCCAGCCTCAATGACCCACGTGCACTCACACATTAAACAAAATCTCAGCCTATCATTTTTCAGTCTGGAACATGAAGTTTTGGCAGTAGCTAACCACCAGCCATACACAAGTACAGGGCAATGACAGAAAACAGAAAGCCTTTCTGCTCTATAGCATATCAACAGTTCATCATGCTCTCAAAGGTACCATGAACAAATAATTTTAATTTCACAGAATTGCTACTAAGGGCATACTTAAAGTGGCGCATACTCCCTGAATATGCACATATGACTATATTTATAGGCATAGCTAAGGTTACACCAGCGGTTCTACCCTAATAAGTCATCTTCTGATGCTTTATAATAATAATAAAAAAACAAACAAAAAAATGAAAACACTTATAGATATGAAGCTTCTGAGCAAAGAAAAAAAAAAACCAAAGCAAAAGAAATCCCTTGCCTTCTTAAGCACCATACTCAAGAATAAGAGTTTTAAAAACCATGTGCGTTTTGCCTTCCCCACCCCTCCCTGACCACAGTGGCAGATGGCAATGGATCAGGTCCAGGAAGAAACAGAAACACACTAGCAGCGAACCCAGCACAGGGTATCTAACCTGCCTTCCTGGCCAGAAACTATCCCACTCCATCCTGCCACAATGAAAGTGTTTCTGCTTTCCAAGGGAGATGGAGTGATTCTCTACCACTAGAGTTGACAGAGTAATGCAGACAGTTTACCAAAGCAGTGAATGAGAATCTGAGAAAAAAGATAATTTGCTACAGCTCTAAGATTTTCACCTAATAAAACTCAAGTTACAGCATGTGTTTGGTAACCCACTGACTTTCATTGAAGACACAGGAGCTCTCATCTTTAATAACCTAGTTAATGTTGTAAATAACCAGGTTTCATCCAACACTGACTCTTTTTCTATTTAGGGTGCCATTGCATGAGACTGCAAGTCCCCCGTCTATTAGATCTTATAACTTGGATCCAAGGAAGGAAATACTTTAGCTACCAGCAGTTCTCAGATTCCTTTCTGCTCGTGACAACTCTTTGTTTAAAGCAATTTAGCTAACTCTCCTGAGCAGATGAAATGATGTGCCTCACTAATCTTTTCCTCACTTACCAAGCTGTTAGTGTCTATGTGGACATGGTGCTGCTGATCTTTCATCTAGGAAGAAGAAAAAGAATATAAATACATAAAATTGTGTTTGCGTGTGTATATATACACACCGGACATTTCACAAGAAGCTCTGGCTGCTATACAGGCTCTGTGTGCTCAATCAAGCACCTGCTAAATGGCATATAATATATTGCTTTCTTATGCAGCACTGTTTTTCCTTTATTACAGCACTGCAGTTGATTGGTAATACTTGTGAATGTGATAGATATCAGACATACTTGTCTGTGAAGAATCCTAACGATCAAACAGATTCAACACATGCAGCTTGTCTGCTTTAGTCATTGCATATCTAAACTTTACTAATTCCTGATAAAAGTCACAATACACTTCTCTTAGTTACAGTGCAATTCCATGATAAATACAAATATATATGTGACTTCAAACTTATATGTATTTTTAAACAAAAAAAAATGCAACTAAGAAATAACATCCATTTTGCTGACAGAATGAGAAGATTAGGCATAAAACTGAGGTTTTAACAGGAGGATCGAACCTGATAGGTGTTTTTGACATAAAATATTGCTTGGTGCTGCTTCTTGGGAAATAATAAATTCACTGAGGTGCTACATTAATCAGGGCACCCACGACAGCTTTAATATATATCTCCTTAAACGAAACTCATTGCTTTTACAGGCACATAATACCATTCCTCTGTCAGCTTTAAAAGTCAGTCTTAAAGCTCTACAGAAGAAGCAGGTGTCACAGGCAGACTTCTCATTGAATATTCATTGTGCTGCCTGCAGTATTTTGAAACTATCATCCACTCTAAGAGAAGGCAGGGAGAGATTGCAGAATATTGCCCTCCTCAGAGGACTTAGTTTAAGCAATAATGATCTGAATAGCAGGAGGTTTAATCTGGTAGTTTCATAGTGAGGAAAAAATGGCTGGTTACCTTGTCTTTTTATTTTATCAAGAGACTCAAAATAATGTGGATCATCAATAAACAGTTTTAGTGTTAAACTGTGAATTTATATACAAAAATATAGGTGGAAGTATATCTGAAATCCATAATTATTCATTCATATATTCTTAGACACATATTTCTAAGTACTATTTCTTCTTTGTTGCCAATTTTTTGAAAACAGAATAGCCTTACTTCACAACCCCAAGTCAAATAAGCAACAAAATATTTTGGAAACTGAGGTGATGTTGAGTCATTAATTATTCTTATTATATTGGCATTTCTACCTATCTATCTAGCTTATTTGGACCCCTTGACAACAGCAGCTGGCGTCACCCATCACTTTTTTATACTACGGCTCAGCAAGTGCTTCAAGATCCTGAACCTCCAACTCTTAAACAGCAAAAAGTTATTGTTAGCATTTAAGAACACTCCTCATAGAATAAGCAATTAATTAATTTCCTTCTTCAGTGACACAGTGAACATAAAATCAAACCCTTACAGGAATTTGCTTAATCCAACACTTGCATTACCTGTATGGATGTTCATGGATTGCTATTACCAACCTCAAGGTGATAATAGTACTGGCTGGTATTCCAGATACAGCAACGTTCCCAGACTACAACCTGCAAAATATCTTGCAAGATGAGCAAAGGGCTTTCTTGCAACAGGAGCCAATCCAACTAGCACACCTTGGAAGTGAGGGAAAGAAAAACTTTCCCACACAACAAGACAAGACTACGTGGAACCATCTGCTCCAGAAATATGCTGACATTTTCTGAAATAGAAAGAAGACTGAAAGAAGAATCCTACTACACTAGGAACTGGGATGTATATTTAAATCTTTTGTTTAATTTTTCTCAATAAGCAGTTCCAAGTTCTGAGGCTTCTGGGTCTTTTTAACGTGGTTGGCTGATTTTCCTGAATATGTTCACCAAGAAAAAGCCAGGCAAGGTATTTCTATCTTAAAGACTCTGCTTTACTGGTTACACAGCCTTCTTCAAAAGGACTGAAGGCTGCAGTTTTTCATCTAAAGTATCAGTCACACCTCCTAGCATAAAAGAGAAAAATGAAAATATAAATACTCTAATTTCACCATTAAATAACAGTATCAATAACAGACGATAGAAATAAAAAGTAATTCAAAAATTTGATGCAAATATTATTGCATTATTTCATGCATTCATTTAATGCCATATGTGTTCTTTTGATATGGAACTATGTTCAGACAACATCTTCAAATCATTAAGAAAATTGTTCATTGCTTCAGAAATTGTTGCAGACAAGCTGAAGACGAAGAAGGGCAGGAGAGAAGATAAGAATGAGAACAAAAAACACAACCTAGCAAGGGAGGACTTCAACAGAAGCACTACAGAGGAACAACAAGGCAGTCTAATGGAAAAGGAACAAGAGTTGTAAGCCACATTTTCACAACTGTAGCCAAATTCCTCACAGCAATTAAGACTGAGTTCCAAGAGTCCTCTGTTGTTTGAGGAGGGTGAGGACTGTAGGGCTGACATAGAAGTTCCTAGCCATCATCCATAGCATATACATAGAGAGTCAACCCAGTGAAAAAGTCTGGATCATCAACTGCTGTGAATAAACAGATATTTATGAATGCTGAAAAAATAACACACTCAGGGTGACACATTTGAAGAAAACTGGTAGGCATCTATTTTTTCCAGCTTATTTATACACACCTGTGCTGAATATAGTATTAATTTTATTTATTTTCCAACATCATCATACTCAGAGGAAGCAGATATTTCTCTAAAGAAAAACTAACTGATCCTTCATTAAGTAAAAATAAACTAGACCGCAGTCTTAAATGTCTGGATAACAGAGAACGAGAACAACATTTCAAGGGGAATACTGAGTATTGTACATTCCATATGCTTCTACTTCAAGGTCACCTGAGGAAAATCATAAGACCATTTGCTTCTCCTACCCAAGAGCTAGGCTTCCTGCCAGATATTCTTCAGAAAGGAAGCCTTTTCTGTGAAGCTGTTCAGAGGAGTTATGTATGCCCAGCCTGTGAGACACATAAAAGCATTATGCTCCGATCAGCACTGCTAGATTTATCTTTAGTTCAAAAATTGATTATATTGCAAGGCAGCTTTCATAGTATAAGATGAGCACCACAATGAGTTGCCTCTTACTTCATTGTGTTTCCTGTAGGGAGGAGGTAGTGCAAGTTACTTTCTCACAACCTGTGCTGAGGAGCAAGTATTCAGTCCTAGCCCCCCACCGGTCAGATCAGCAAGGCTTCTCTACAGTTCTGCAGATCAAATCAGAGAAAGCTCAGAGGCTTAAAAAGAAAATGGTAAGCCATACTTTAGGTATAAGGAAGCAAATTTCTGTTATAAAAAGAAAACCAAAAAACTCCGAAATTTCTGTTTCTGCTACAGTTCCTCAAGGGAATGTGATAGTCCTTTTTGGCTTTTTATAATATCACAGTATGGCAGACAAAGTGTAGTTGAAGAGCAAAATAAGAGGCAAGTGATACTTGAAGCTCAATTTTCACAAGGTTCTCAGTAGCCCAATGTAACACAAATACTCTGACACATGCCTGAAACGCATTTTGGAATAAAACTTTCATTTTCAATTAAAAACTTCTCCTGCTTTGTGAGGCATTTTTAATGAAGAATTTAAATTGCTTTTCAACATGCTCCTGCAAAGTACATGTGAAGTCAAACAGACAGTTTTCTGAACATAAATTTTTTTAATGCTGTTTCTTCATCACCTTACTATGAAGGTTAACCTGGAGACATGAAGACAAAATTTGCTGTCTCTCTCACTCTGTTGAACTTAGACCTCAGCCTAAGAGGCTCCCAAAGGACCAGCTAGTATAGAGTTTCCGTACACAAGTCCTCACCTCTTACTGTTCACTAGGATTCCATGGAGATTTAACTCAGAAGTTGTGTCTTCCTTCCAGGAAGCTCATTCACTGGCCTACGTCCATTGGGAAGTTTCTTCTTCCAAGTATTGGACTTGGTGATATTGGTGCTCAGAGAAAGCAAGTACATCTTAGCTGGTAATACACCAGTTGTGGGACTCCCAGCACATTTGAGATTAAGTGTGAACCTTACCTGCTGTTCATTTATACTAGCCTGTATGACTCTGCAGTTAAGTTCCCCAATATATTGTAACACAGAATCCCTATCTTTTTGGTTTGATAACATAATCCTCTGTGAAAAAGCAAGTGGCAGATAGAGGGCAACAGATACCTGCACTTTTTCCTGCATCAGAGCCAAGCACAAAGCCTGAGAAAAGAAGAAACAGACACGGAGGCAGCAGATTCCAACACATTAGACATTGGTGCATGCTTGAGTGACTCTGGGAACTGAATTCAAAGTACTTCCACATGGGGGGAACTGTCATTTAATTTAACATCTTTTGAACAATTGCATTCACCTGCAGACAAAACTGAAGTGTGAGCTTCCCTTTTCGTTCTGTCAGTTCCTTCTGTTTTCTCCTCAGATCCTAGGTCCTTCTTTGCTTCAGTATAGCTAAAATTAAAGATGTCTTAATAAAGATTGCTAAAAACACCATGTAGGGGATTTTTTAAGTATCAATTTCGTCTACTTCTTCAGCTGGTAATTTGCTTTAGCAGCTACATAACCTCTATGCACTGAAGCCAGTTCCCAGATTTGTGGGAAATAAGGATGGGAAGAGCGGATGAAAATGTGACTTCAGGTTACATTTAGGATTTCCAAGTCCTGAGATCAATATAGGTAATTTCTGGTTCCCTCTGTGAAGTACAGCAATCTCAAGAGAGACTGCTGTACATTATACCAGGAACAATATCCCCCCCGTGTATGTAGCAAGTGTTTAGGAGTTCTGCAATACATCTTCAGTGACTTCATATGAACTGAAATATACCAATAAAGGTTATTCTAAGAAAAATGAATTTTTGCTGTATTTTCTGGATACTGCCAGAAATTATACCATTGCTGGTATCATATATAACAACACAAGTTTGTATTTATATTGGCCTATTTTTAAAAAAAATAGATAAATACTGAAATGAAATAATTAAAAACATTTCTCATATTCTCATCTCAGACCAATTTGCTGCCTTCTGTCTAAATTTATTTAATTCCCATATATATCTTTCAATCAGGTGTCTGTTTTATTTGCAAAGTATGGTAGAAAGACACACCTAGTGAATCTATACCATACCAAGGAAATACAGATTATAAAGAACAGCATGATGCAGCATCAATAATTTTATTGTCCAAGAAAGTTTAAGTACATCAAGATTTTAAAAAAATCTTTCTTTTAAAAGTACATAAAAACTTTGTTAACTACAATAGGATCAGGTTTTTCAACCTAAAGTCTGCCAGTGTACTGACACACATACACTCTAAGTGCTTGACGAAGAAAAATATATGCTCCTGGAACCTTCACAAGTAGTGATATTAGCAGCAAATTATCTTCTCCCATATTCTATACCATAAACAACAGTTTAATTGGCCTCAAGGGGAAAAAAAAGAAATAAAAAATTTGCATGCCTGGGAGCCAACCCAAAAGTAGTTCAAAAAGCCCAAATTCTGCCTTTGGTCACCTCTGTTGGATCCCATGATTTTAGGAATTCATGAACTTCAGCCTTCAGATCCCACAATCATAAAAATTTTGTGCTGTGTTTGGGAATATATATATTTCTGTGCATCATGAAATGTCAATATTATACCACAGTGATGGCACCACCTCCTTCTATAGACATGCTTGCCTACACAAAAGGCAAGAGTAATTGCACACACGTATAAGGACAGGATTTTCTACTACAAAATTATAGTACAATATTCAACTGAGCGTGGTACGTTGTCAAAACATTAAAATTGAGATTTTTCTCAATTTTGTTTGGAACTCAATATAGTAAATCCATGACTAAACTGCCCCTTTTGCATAGTTTTAGTTTAGTCATTCACGATATTTAGTCTCATCTTTCCTTCCTTTCCCATCATTTAACAAACAAACTTTTTTGTTGAGGCACTGGCAGCTCCTTTCTGAAAATCAGGAGTGTGGTCCTAATGGGCATTCAACTGGTTCTCACATGTTCTCAATACTGTCCCTTTTTGTACACCACTTTCTACCACAGCAATTTTATTCACTTTCATGTTTATTTCCTTTCATTATTGATGTCATCCATTCAGTCCCTATACTCTATAGGCAGCCAATGTTACATTCCAAATTTGAATGTTTCTGATCGACTTGTCTTCATTTCAAGATACTTTTGTCACAGCTGATATAGAGCATCTCAGACACAGTTTATCTCAACTAACCCAAGCTCGCCTGCCTAATTTGCTCGCTCCTGCTTTTCAGAACTCAAATGCAGTAATTTAAGCTTGTCCACAAATTTGACCCTTTTCCAATTAAACATATGATTTGCACTGAGCTGTTAGCTGTATCACCACAGCACCATAGGTGAGTCTATCCGAATTCCTCCTTGCTGCACCTGGCTATCTGAAACAACACTTTAAATGCCAAGCTCAGGTTTTATACTAATAATTTTATTCCTCTTTTTTGGTCTCAAGCGTACCAAAGTTGACAATATTTCATGCTTTGTAAATGCTTAGAATATTTTGGAGAAACCTAGAGGTACTGAAAGAACCAATTTAAGACTATTACAAGAGGATTTGCAATCAACTATGGCCTTTATTTTCCATGCATTCCTGGAAATTAGTTTGGAACCTGTAATGCAAACAGACTTGCTTCCAATTAACTATGCTCAGTTGTTATTCGCTGACCTCAAAAATAAATTATATTAGCATAAGTAAATATTCCCCTCTTCTCAGCACATACTCTATAAGTTTGGGTTTTTTCTTCCAATTAATTAATTTTATTAGTGTTTATGCAATAAAAACTTGGGAAGGCATATGAACAAACTCTTTGCTCAACATTTATATATTTCTGATTTTACTTCCCTGATGCACACCCCTTATATTGCAGCATATTTGTTCAGATTTTGCTTTTTTTTTTTCCTAACACAAAACTCAGAAATTACACACACACCTTCAGACAGCCTACAGCAATTTTGACACAAAACTGATAGACAGTCATTTCCTAAGCAGAATAAATTAGAGTAAGTGTAAATATATACAGGAATTTACTGTCACTTACCTGTTCTCCAAAGCTGAATCCACACTGTTTCATTACTATTCTTGAGATTTCTCTTCAGACTTCCACATCTTGAATCATTTTGATGCATGTCCAAGCTTTTAACTTGACTGAACCTTAATTCTTCTCCAACCTCAATAGATAAAGGCAAAAAAAAAAAACACTTTGAAGGTAAGCACAGAGGGCACAGAGAAGAGTATACTAAATCCTTTCAAAGTCATACATACGAGGGCCAACAATCCATTTTCCTAAAAATACGATCCCTTACTTAATCCAATTTTTCCCCTTGTTTACATATGAAAAAAGGTGGATAACTAGCCAAGGAAAAGGGGAAACTTTGTAGTGCACAGTGCTGGTGTGCAACCACACATTAACTCTTGCTTACATGATATCATTCAACATGAGGAAATCCTAGGCAGGTTTCACTTCACTGAGTCTCAGATTTTTAACAGTAGAGACATCTCCATTTAAGATAGTCATCTAAGTTCACTTTAGAAAATGGAAAAATGTAACCTCTGGGCACAATCTATCTAACTCTAAATAAATGGCTGAAACAGGTCATATGAATCATGGTCTATTTTTCTTCACTGACTATAAAAACAGCCTGTGATAACTCGCCTGATATAGTCTTTTCACTGTAGACATATAACATCAGGGAAAAAATACATAAATCAAACTTCTGACCACTCTTAACAAAAGCCATGGAAATATATGGAATAACGGTCCGCTATTACACAATCAAAAGGGAAGCAATGACATTGCATTAAAGCCACCTGAAAATACAAAAAGGTACTACAATCAGCTTATCAAAAAGGTACTTACAATCAACTCTGCCAGGTTATTATTTTCAAAGAATAACATTCATGTTGTTTTTTAGATATAATTACTACAAATTATCTACAGAAAGAAAAAGTTGTAGATTTCATTCCAGCTAACTACCCAACGCATAAATACTTAACTAAGTGTACTACAGACAAAAAAAAGGTGTTTACTTCAGTAGAATCCATTTCCTATGTTACGAGCTTCTAAAATTCTAAAAAATCAACTTTCCTCTTTGTACATATTTGCTTCATTTGAGACACACTTACAGAATTAGTGAAAGTATTTCCTCATAGATCTAGCTACAAATGTAATGGTAATGTATGACTTTCTCCTATTTTTCATAAATATGTTACTTTACTCAGGACACATCTGACTTATACTGTTTCTTTGCCTATACTCCACAGTCCTTACTCGGATGCATAAATAAGAATACATCCAAAGATGTCTATCCACTGCAGGCAAACCCAGCAGTTCCTGAGTTTATCAATAAAAACAGACTTAAGCAAAGACTAAGGTAATTTTCTGAATAAGATTATACAGGAAGATTTAACCAGCTCAAATAAACCAAGTTAAACATTAAGAAAATAACAAGGGAGCAGTGAACATTACTATTATACAATTGAATTTTCTGTATGGCTATTATGTTCAGATACTACAAACAGTTATTCGAGGACTTAATTCTGAAAAGTATTATTTATGCACATCTTTCTATTGATTTGAATAAGCCTACTCATGTGAGCTAAACATAATATAGGGTCTCTGTTTTACATTCAATGTACTTGATTTCATGCTCTAATAACATTGCTGATTTATTTCTTCCATTAAGTAATCCTCTTGACTTTCTGTAATAATTAAATTGTAAGTTGTTTTCCAGAAGAGATGAAAGTGAAGCTGTTGCAGAAAGGAGTAGGAAAAAAACCTGGTCATTATACTTGTATATCAAAGACTTTATTAATTTACCACAGACACTTTCTTTTAAAATGAAGAATTAAGACATTCAACAGCTGTACTTGCAGAGATAAACAAATTTATCAAACATCAAGTCTTTCTGCTAGCTTTATTTAAAAGAGATTAATAAGTCTGTTTCATTAATTCCCAGTCACATGCTTATCATTTGATGATGCTCCTTTGTGGTGTTCTACTGAGGTATTAAAAAAAGATTCTTGCTAGCAGTCTTACAGGCTGCTGACTATATATACATATTTTCACACCTACGTACTGTAATAATTTAGTAATAGGAATTAATTTCATGATGCCCCGCATAACAGCACTTCAGATTTGAGAATGAAAAGTAATTACATAGCCATTCAACAACACTTTGTTTCTATTCAAACACAGTGTAACTTTGAATTCTGATGCTAGCTTAAGAGAACGATTTACATCCAAATTTCTTCCCTGCAAGTGATTTACCAGAAATGAAGTCTCTTTGTTTCTTACCCCTCCTCCAGTTTCTGAATTGCATATATTTGTAGAGTTTCACACATTCTGTTCTTTTAATCTGTGCAATTTTTCTGGTGCTTCAGGATGCACTGTGATTCATCGGAAACCTTTCAAGGCCATAACCAAGCTAGTTATGTTCTTGAATTGACTTCTCTCATACCTATCCAAAATTAAATCCCTGACCACAAAAGAGCCCCTCTTCTCTCAAACAGTGCTCCATTCAGGTGTAAAAATCCCATTCTTTTTATTTTCTAATAACAGTAAGAGCTGAAACATCCTAACTGAAGCTATTTTCATCAAGAAAAAAGGTATCCTACCATTCTCTAAACAAAAATTAAAGGCAAATATAGGAAGACCTTAAAAAGAACATTATTTTTAAATTTCTGTTGCACCTGAAGGGTCAAAATCAAGGATTGATACACAAAGACAAGAGAAATGAAAAAAAAAAAAATTGTGCTTCTGTATATATACTTATAACTTCATTGTATTTCTCATTCTTAACCCTGATATCAAATTCCAGCCAATATCTCCATTTACTTTTCTTTCTTCCCTAGTATAAAAACAAACAAACAAACAAACGAAAAAAGCAAAACCACAAAACCAGTAGTAAACTAACAAGAAAAAATGAAATTAAATCAGAGAGGTTTTTATACTTATTCAGCAATAATCATTCTGGAGATGGCAGACTGTATTTCTCTGATCATTATGTTTTCTGGATTACTTTAAGGAGAGAACATGTATATGTATGCCTGCTGAAGTAACAAGTTAAAAATTTGGATATTTATGCAAACCTACTAATTATCAGAATACGCAATTTAGTTGTGCCCTCACTATGCACTGTATGTGCTGTTTCCTAGATAGGTGTTACGTCTCCTACACAGAAAGGCTTATATCTAAAATCAAAAGGATGCATCTGAGCATTCTTAGACCAAGAAGCTCCTTTAAGAAAGTAGAAGGCATGAAAAGGGACTGTGAGCAAAGAACCCGCAGCACACAGAGAGACCAGAAGGTGCCTCAGAAGTACAAGCAGCAGGTATGCAGAAAAGCCCCAGTCACTATGAAAAATGGACACATTTTTGGAGAATTTTACGGAATTCATTTACAGTTTTAACAGCTGTGGGAAGCTGCTGGTTTGAGAGTAAGCACAATAAAATATCCACTGCACATAATGGGTAGGAGGACAATTTTCTTATTAATACTCTTATTTAAAACCCATTGCACTTATCGTATTTCAGAAATTACCTTATTCCTCTGTTTTTCATAAAAACCTAGCAATAAATTTTGAAGTCTTTTGGAGTGCTAACTTTAAGGAAGAGGTAGCAGCTGCACCACCCATTAAGCTTACTAAGAGAGGGGAATGAGACAACAGAGTTGTTCTTTTTTCCACCTTTCCTTCTCATCTTCTTTCCTTTTCTTTTTCCTTCCCAACTATTCTCCCTTCCTTTTGAAAACAGATGTAAATTCTTCTCCTGGAGCTGAACCAGTCAGACATATGATTCAAATATAATATTCAGTAAAGGAAAACTAGTATTTTTTTCACATCATGGTGGTAACGAGCCCACTTTTTTCCCATTAATTATGTGGAAGCATGCAAGCACGCTAGTGTCAAAATCCCCATGGTCTCCCATGGCCAAAGGAAACAAAACACTACTCTCTTATATGCACCACTGTACATAACAGCAATTTATACAGCAAGCATTACTTTTTATTTAGCCTGTTGCCTCATATTCCTGCCTAAAATTATGAAGGATCTCAGCAAATTTCTCAGTTTTTCAGCACAATTTGCTCCTAACCCCATATCACTGAAAGTTAATCTGCTGTCAAGGGCAAATTCTGCCTGACTGCAGAGTTTTGTTGTGGTTCTTTTTTTTTTTTTTTTTTAATTTGTGCTCACTTCTCCCTCTCTCCTTTTAATCTCTCTCTTTGGAATAAGAGATGCAGTACTACTTGCTGAGAAACTTCTAAACTTTGTATTGCCCTGACACAAGTCTTTTCTCTGAAAGTTAACAGAATTTCATCAAACTTGACTGTATCAGAAGCAGTTTAACTTTTAAACAAAAAAGGAAAAATAAAGTTTCTCATCCTGTTTAGTGTAGTGAGTGTTCAGCTGAGCTCAAGAAGGCCAGTAAGATGTGAGGAGCTATCAGTAACTGAGGACAAAAGAAAAAAAAATCCCAACAATGCTAGTATCAAAATCCATGGAGCACAACATCCCCTACCATCAATGCTGCACATAGTTCTGGTCATTTCCTCCCAAAACAGGCCAAGTAGAAAATGGAAAAAGAAAAAAAAAAAGAGAGGGTGGAGAAGGGAAATGGAACGGACAGACACAGAACAGCTTCTGTATTCAGAAATGATTCAACAAATTACGATTTTTCCTTTGGAGGAAAAAAAAAAGCGACTGTAGTGGGATTAAACAGATGCCTAGAACATCACGGCAAACATAAAGTTAAACAGTGAACAATTATTCCTTATTTTTCATAGCACGAAGAAACTCATGATACACAGCCAGCAATTCAAAATCATTGGAAGGAATTACATTCTCCACACAAAATGTGATTAAATAGTGAAACTCACAAGAGACCGAAAGTATAAATGAATTCATAAGAAGACGAGATAAGTTCATGGAAAAGATATCAATTTACAGCCACTAAATACAGTGGTTTGATGTAGCCTCTGGCTAATAAAGTCATTAATCTGCTCATTGCTGGAAACTGAAAGGAGGAAGGGCTTCTCTTCTTTACTCTGGTATTACATTCTTTGCCTGGCATCTGCAATTGGATGTTACTGGGGACAAGTAAATGGGCTAGACGGACAATCATCAGACAGTTATCTCCCTCACTATGGCAATTCCAAGCTTAAAAGAAAAACTATACTTGCAGCAAATACTTAATTTTCAAAACTGCTGCAGAATAATTTCACAATAAATTATTTGTAAAAATAAGCAGTTATGAATGCTCATCTAAAGTACAGTATTTCGATGATCAATACTCATCAGGGCAAAATGTTTTCAATATTTTGAATGCAGAACAAATAGAGGGCAATATATATTGTCCTCCACTATATCAGACATGAAAGGACTCTAAGTAAACTACACTAATAAAATCACTGAATTATTTTAACCTTTTATGAAAGTATTTGGTATTGGTCTACAAATCAGATTACAAAACTGAAAATCATTTGACACCAAATGGTAATTCTGCAATGTCTCACACTAATCATTATCCCCAAATTAAAAACAAAAACAAAAACAAACAAAAAAAACCAACAAAAAACAACAACCTAATCAACCAAGAGAAATTGTCATCTGTCCTAGGTTTTGGAATAGAGAGTTGCTGAGTTCGCCTGCTAACAAAGTGAGATTTTGTTTTCTTGATTAGCCAACGACAATTCAATTACTAAAAAAAAATTAAAAGTTGTAAAGCAAATAAATACGAGTTAATTATATTAGAGAGACTTGTAATAACAGAGTCCACCTACAGTTTCCCTCGCATTTCTACAATATCCAGCACCTGTGTTCTTCCTGAATACACAATATTGAAAACCAACTGCAGAATCTGAATATTATAATTTACTTCAATTCTTTAAGGGTTTTGTTTTTGGTAATTTTTTCCTATCTTTAATGTTAATTTTATTCCTTGGTACAGTAAATTGATTGTTGTAATGAGTAAGATGTAATGCAAACTGTGGTTGAAGCTGAGTAGCAGCTTTTGCTCAAAGCATAGCTTATTTTGCCTGACAGCAACAACAGCTGAAGTTACGCATCAAATATCTTCTTCATCTTACTAACTGTGGCAGATGTGGCAGACAGTGGCAGATTCATTTCATATTCAACATAATAGCATAATATTATCTTTCCATCATCAGGGAGGACCATCCTTGAATTACACCATTATGAAGGGAAAAAAGCGTGTACAATGCACCTTTGGTAGAACATAGAGGACTCTTTAAGAAGCTAAAAGACAGCTGACCCCCCCTGCTGAGATGCATGGATGTAAGAGATAGGACTGAACCCAAGGACTCAAATCTCAGTACAACGTTTTCCACTTCATGATGAAAAGCAATGTCTCAAGCAGAGAATTTGTCTATTTCCCTGGGATGAAATGAGGTCTTGTCATTGCATGATTTAAAGGACATGAATTTTTTTCTATTTTCTTGATACTGAAAGACTTATAGGAATTTCTTATTACTTCGTGGTTGTGAAACAGAGGGCTTTTGTCTTACTCAAAAAATTGTCTCTGTGGTCTCCTTTTGTCTAGGATGATTCCTATTACACCAGTCTTTAACAGAATCTCTGTATTAGTTTGGAATTACCATCCCTTTGACTTTCGCAGCAACAGGGAGTGTAATGTGAGCAGAGACAGATTTTCAAGAAGTCCAAAAAGACAAAAAAAAAAATTTTAAAAAATCACTAACTAAATGTAGTTGAAGTCTTTAAACTATTCCACCCTCAGAAATGTGCTTTTCAACGAGCATTCCAACTACAGGGAGCACATTTGTTTCCACATTTGTTTTAGCTCCAAATAGAGCTAGCCAAAAAAATATCATGCATCTTGCTCTACCTAATAAAACCTGTTGATTCACCAGAGATAAGAGCTTCCTCTAAGCCAGTCTGGTTTTGGTCACATTCAGAGAAACCCAAAAAGGTTTCAGTCACTCCCACAGAACCACAGAATGGTAGGGGCTGGAAGGGACCTCTGGAGATCATCTGGTCCAACCCCCCTGCCAAAGCAGGGTCACCTAGGGCAGGTTGCACAGGAACGTGCCCACGCGGATTTTGAATGTCTCAAGAGACAGAGACTCCACCACCTCTCTGGGCAGCCTGTGCCAGTGCTCTGCCACCCTCAAAGTAAAGAAGTTCCTCCTCATGTTTAGGTGGAATTTCCTATGCTCAAGTTTGTGCCCATTACCTCGTGTCACTGGGCACCACTGAAAAGAGCCTGGCCCCATCCTCCTGACACCCACCCTTTAACTATTTATAAGCATTGATAAGATCCCCCTCGGTCTTCTCTTCTCCAAACTAAAAAGACCCAAATTCCTCAGTCTTTGCTCATAAGAGAGATGTTAATTTATTTTTTTTTTCCTAGTAATCCAGCCATGACCTGCTGAAGACCCCAAGTTGCTCTGAATTCCTAATCATTTTGTCCGCCATGCTGAGTAGTACCCACAAGCCTGACAAAGGGCTAATTACCTCTGGATGCCCCAAAGATCTTCAGTGGTCAAAGACACTGAAAATTCCGTATTGCACGGCTCCAGGACAGCCTCTCTCATAGGCCTGCCTGAAGCAAAGGTTTTTGGCTTTTCACTGATAGTTCCAAAAAACTGTGGAGTTGAGATGGGAAGAAGATCATTCAAATTGGTAGAAAAATACATCAAAATTATCACACAATTCCTGGAAAATGAAATGCTTTTTTTCTGTCCACCTCTTGTCCTTGTGATGCATCATCACATGCATGCATACATTCAATCAAGTGTTCATACCGGTCAATCAGCATCTGGCTTTAAAGTATCAACATCCTAAAGCCATACAGGAAGAAAATATTGAATAATAATGGCTTATCAGTATTGTAAGAAATAATTTCCCTGTCTGTATCTTGTACATACACTGCTGTTACTTTATTTTCTGGTTCCTCGCTTTCCTTCCTTCATAAATAATTTTCATAGTGAAATGATTTTCTGGTCAAGTTTCATCACAACATGTCATGTCAAATCAGGGACACAAATGCTAACCACAAGAAACAGTAATTCTGGATAATATATCATCTCCTTTTAAAACTTAAATTCAAGACAGGAAGTAAAATTCTGTGAGTTTTTGGCAAACTAAGAGCTGTTGCTTTTAGAGGAGCCAGAATTTCACCCTGTTTGGTTAGAGGCATACTTATTAGAATCACAAAGTAGACTATGATAAACATAACTTGTTCTGTAAATGGAGAGTCTAAACAACAGTTAGCAAATTTTAATGGCAATAAATAGTACTTCACATCTTATTGTTCTGAATTGTTTCTCCCCCCCCCACTTATCCTCCCTCTCTACTCTGCCCTGCTGAGGCCACATACAGACTACTGTGTCCAGTTCTGGGATTTCCAGTTCAACAAAGACAGGGAACTACTGGAGAGAGTCGTCCAGCGGAGGGCTACAAAGATGATCAAGGGACTGGAGCACCTCTCTTACAAAGAAAGGCTGAGAGACCTGGGTCTGTTTAGCCTGGAGAAGAGAAGACTAAAAGGGGATCTCATCAATGCTTATAAATATCTAAAGGATCGGTGTCAAGAGGATGGGGCCAGACCCTTTTCAGTGATGCCCAGCAATAGGACAAGAGGCAATGGGCACAAACTGTAACACATGAAATTCGATCTGAACACAAGGAAAAATGTTTTTACTTTGAGGGTGACAGAGCACTGGAACAGGCTGCCCAGAGAGGTTGTGGAGTCTCCTTTTCTGGAGATATTCAAAACCCACCTGGATGCGTTCCTGTACAGCCTGCTCTAGGTGAAACTGCTTTGGAAGGAGACTAGATGATATCTGAAGGTCCCTTCCAACCCTTACCATTCTGTGATTCTCAGTTGCCTCCAAGAATTTCCAAATACATCAACTAAACTAATAAATGAAATACAGGTCCAAATTCATGTAAGGAATTTGAATTTGCCCTAACGTGTAAACTACTCACCATCCACTACATTGCAACACAGTGCTCTGTTAAAGTCAATTTTCCCTGTTTAAGAACAAAAACATGAATAAAGCCTGAGCATCATGGAAGTAAGAAAGGAAGTTTATCAGACTTTCATACTATCTCCTAATCTTGAAAGTCTTTTGACGCGTCCTCTTTTTCTTAACCTTATACGGAAACTAACTTAACTTGCCATCTAGTCTAAGCTATTATGTCCACAGCAGAAAAAAACAACATACTTTTTTCAGGAAGTCATTATCAACAGGAGGGATTAAAGCTTTTTCGCTAGCTTAAGAAAACAGAGATTTTAAAAAGAATAAAATAATAACAAATATATAAATATATATATGTATGTATGTAAATATATATCTTTTCCTGCTCCCTGAAAGTGATTCTTCTGACCCAGTACAGAAAGATGGTATGGAGCGGTTCAAGGAACTAGATACAAAGACATTTTGCCTAAAAATGTGTTATCTATCTAACATAAGCAGAAAAAGAGCAGAGCAGTGCAGTCATGAAATATCATGGTTTGGAGAACAAAGTAGTAAAAATTTCAGGAAAGTCGTTCAAATACAGAAGTGAAATATCTGTGTATATAATTAAATAACATGAAGAAAGAACTGGAAAATACATCCCTGTCACCAGGGATGAAAGTAAATGATACCACTTCAAAAAAATGCCATTTGTTTTCCTTTTAAAAAAACACCCATATCCCAGGATATGTCTGTGGGAGTCCATTAAGTCTGTGGTTGCTTTGTATATGCACATAAACATACAGGAATAAAACCAAAAAACTTGGCATGTATTTAGTACTATGACTGGTTTTTATAAAGACAGTAAATCCTTCGAAGGCACAGACAAACTAGGTTTCAAAGTGTTCATTTAAATTTTACTTAGTTTACATTGAATTCGTATCAGACACACACAAAAAAAACAAAACAAAAAAAAAAAACACAACGAAAACAAATAGGTACATTCTGGTACTTTATAACCATCACTTTAAACTGCATTTCCCCATGCTTGGTCAAGGATATGGGTGGAACTGAAAGCCCAGGTTGCACAAATAGGATATTGCTACTATTACAGATGTACTTAATACCAAACTTGATCTATTTCGGTCCAAGACAAGCACTGGGTTTTCAAGCAAGCCTTTCATACAACCCAGAAAGTAATATTCATAAAAAACACAAAGGCCTGACAGCAAGGAAGTACAATTAGTTCTGCTTCTCCTACAACCCATTATATATGTTCCTCTTTAGATAGAGATATCTCTCCTGCTAAAGTTAGATCTGAACCAGAACATACAGAGAGTAAGTTAAAGGATAAAATTTATTTATGTTCTAACTAAGTAAAAGTCACTACCAAATTAATTTAATCCATTTTTCCCATTTAACCAGACACATTTGGAGTTGTTACTGACATTTACAAAACATTCAGTGAACTAAAATTTACCAGTCAAACTTCTAAGTCCAGGCTGAGGAGGAAACTACATACTCTATGTGTTACGGCTATGCTAGTCCTAATTTGAGCGGTCTACAATATTAAACTAATGATGTATTTTTCTTGACCATCCTACCTAAGGTGTTACACTTTCAACTTTTAGTTACAGTGGAATCTTAACATATTAGCTCCATGTCAGAGAAAGTAAGTAGTGGTAAGTGATATGGGGAAATAGCAAGAAAAATGTCTTAAGGCCATGCATCTTCTTAGCAATTGCCATGAAAAAATTAGGCTTTGTTAACAGTGAAATTACTGTTGAGTGGTGCCCATTTGATGGCTGAATGTTCAAATCAAACCCTTAATGGTAATTAGCAGGCCACTCAAGCAGGTAAATGAACCCACCCCACCCACCCTTCCATTTTCAAGAAAGTATTAAAAAAGGAAAGGAAAAAAATCGCTAAGACTGTATTAGAAAAACTCCCTTCCTCCCTTTCCCATCCCACTCGTTCTAATTACTTTGTATTTTTATGCAAGGTAGAATTGGTAAGCACTCCTATTTTCAGAGAGAGCTTTTTAACAATATAGAATTTCTCCTCTTTTATGGAATTTCAGGTAATCAATTGCTCAGTCAGTTTTAAAGGCTAGACATAATAAAATCCTATAGTTGCTCCCAAGTAAGAAAAGACAATGTCTCAGTTCTCAATAGCAACAACAGAAAACATAATATAGTATTTAAAAAAAATAAACAAAACAATCAGCCTTTTTTGCTAGGAGTAGATAAATTCTGCATTCCTTGACAGCCATGACACATTATGGTCATCTGGGCTATGCATGTTAGCAAACTAGCATTACATTAATTTTATCTGTAGTAATAATACATGACAAGACCACAGGCTTGGAAGCATGTTCTGAAATAAATATTTTTCCCTCAAGTTTTATGATGGAACAATATTTTCATTTTATGTCTGAAGGGTGAAGTGAAATGTCCCAAAGATATACACATTCTATAGGAGAAGGGAAGTTTCTTTCTCTTTCCCATATGTTTTCATTCCCAGTGCCTTCAAAACAGAAGAGTGAGGTATTGCCCGAGATGTTCCATGAGAGAAAAAAACTATTTAGTGAGTTTAGCCCGTTTTAAAAGCTTCATGAAATAGGGACTAATTACAACTGCTCTGAAAAGTTATATCTTCTAGAACATAAAAGGTATCTTGAGATTCTGAATACTAAAAATTTTAAGTACTTTTAATCATATAGTTAAAAAAAGTAAAATGAAAAAAACAGAGGCTGTGTAGATGTGTTCCTCACTGCAGGAAAGTTCAGAGCAGCTGTAGCATAATGAAAAGCATTTAACTCCTACTGGACGAGTTTTCTTGAGAACTGATGTTTTTTCTCTCACTCTCACTTGAAGATAATTCACTGTATCAATAATCCTTTTAAGATGAAAAAGAAAATAGAAGTTTGCAATGGAAAACTTTCAAATCAGTATCAGAAAAATATTTTTGCATATACCACCCTTTATTTCAAAGGAATTTCTCATTTTTACATCAGTTAATTTTAAATATTTTATGGAAATTTACTGTCTTCAAAAAATAAGTAAATAACCCTAAGTTATTTTCTGAACAAGTGTTTATCAAGCTTTAATATTCAGTTAGGTTGACAGGTAGATATACACCAATTTGCCTGTGTACTCACATATTTGCGGATGTGTGTTTAGGAGATATATAGTGTCTCAGATTGAAAGTCAGTATACAGCACTGAAACACAAAATTAAACAGCACAGAGAATCTGAAAAGGCCAACTTTAGCCCCTTCTTACTCTAAGTGAATAAAATAAACCTTGCATACACTTCCCAGTCATTCTTCCCACAGGCCCTACTGTAGTCTAGGCTCTGTATAGTTATTCTTTGTTCCTAATACAAAATGAAAAACACAGTCAAATTTCACATATTTTGCAGTTTAATGCCTATTTTAAGATTCTTACACACATAATTTTGTATTGTATATATATTTCACCTTCTGAATTCAATGAGCTTTCTTATGGAGTATTGGTTTTCTAAACCTATTTTGAGTCAAATGATCAAGAGTCAAGCAAGGTTATTCCCAACAAATCACACAGCCACTGATCCTGAACAAAACCCCACTTCAGTGAAAACTATCAGAGATATGTAAAAGACAGAAAGAAAAAGAGCACAGTTTGTATGGAAATTTCCATCTTTTAGGTGGGTCTATAAACCTCAAGTGGAATACTTCTCTATTTTTGTTGCAGTAAGGCACATTATAATGGTAAGAAATAAATATGTGATTGCTCTAGAAAGAAAATAGAGAGAATAAGATGGCTTAAAGTCAGAATTTATGCATGTGGCTAACTGAAATAAGATAAGTTGTTCACTTCCAATGTCCTTACTGACATTGAACTTTTTTTACTCTTTTTTTTTAAATATATACTTTAACTATTAGTCTACCAAAAAAAAAAAAGTGTGTGCAGTTTTTCTAGTTGAACATGGTAGATTAAAAACATCCATGTCTTAAACACAGCTTTTGATACGAAAGGTAGTACTGGCATTAACACAGAGCACTTTTTGCAGGTTGCCATAAAAATAAATTTACTGGCTCATCCATCATGCCATGGTATAACTGAATAAATTCTTCTATTTACATGGATAATATAGGTCAGTGAATTTGTCAGATGATTTGAAATCTGTGTCTAAGGAGGCTGATGATCCCTTTGCAACTTCCATTTTCAGTGAACACTGGTAGCAGAGTTCACTGCTCAGCTGAATTACCACTGATATGCGTGGAAGTACCTTTCGATTCACACCACCAATCCTGACCAAGACCTTGTCTGGAGAGAATTCTTGGTAGTTCTCTCTCACCAGTAGCCACCAGTGCACTTGATGTCCAGACAAAATGAACACATTGAGAAATGAACAAAGGAAAAAGGAATTTCTCCATCTATTTTTATATTTAGAATCCAAACTGGTACAAGTTAAAGAGTAATCACAACACCAACTTATTTAAATAATATTATCTAATAAATTTTGGAGGCCTAAAAGCTGCATGCACAAACCATGAAGCAGCAGCTGAAGCAAGCAAGAGAGTAAGGTATCTTCTTGGCTGAAAAAAAACACTGTGATAAGACAAGCTTGAGCAGATACAGAGTTTGCTTTCCCATTACTCTTAAAAATCTTCCGAAAGTGATTCACTGAGATGTCATCACTTTCAGCTAGGAAAGCAGAGCTGATGGGAGTGGGATATACCAGCAAAATCAGCAGTGGTTCAAGTAGCCTAAAGGCAAATGGCTTCTTTCACACGTGTGTAAAGAATAATGCACAAGCAAAGACCTGAAAGGAAGACCACAACTCTTCACCTATTTAAAATAAAACTGCTATCAATAATTGATCCATTAAAACAGATTTTCAGCATTCATGTCCTTTTCCCATTTGGTTTGCAATAAATCCTTTGCTATTTTATGTGAAAGAGATATGATCTGAACTTAAACCAATACAAACATCAAAAACTGTCTTTCACCTGAGTCATTTCCAACCATATGATTCTGTAGTTGACAGAACAGTTAATATAACTAAATCTAGTATTTTCTTCTTGAAGATCAAGATTACTTATGTAAAATGATATTGAAAAATATTTAAGAAATCAGCTATCTTTTATGGATGTTTAACATGGGATAAAGTACGGCTAATATTTCCTTCACGCATTTGCAAGTAAAACAAATCAAATCAGACCAGAATCCAAACCAAAATTAAGTAGTAGTAAACGTTAGTTACAAGGATATGTCAAAATGGGAAAGTGGGAAAGTTAGGAAGAACAGGGAAATGCAGCGTACCTCAAAATGCTTTAAACGTGTTAACTAACTTCATTTTTATGAAAGCATGTGAACTATCCCTTTCAGATTTCCATAACAAAAAAATTTCAAATAACTTAAAATGGCAAACAACACATGCACCAAAAAGTTCAAAGGAAAATAAAACTTGCTTCATTTTACAATGTCAGTTCATTGGTAGAAAAGCCTCTGAAGTAGCAGAGCATAAATGAGCTGTAGAGGGGACACCTGCAGAAACTCTGGAAATAGGAAACCTTAATCCAATACAGAAAGCTGTTGGTAGGACCCCTGGCTTCACCAAATCATTTTTAAAGCAGGCCGAAGTATAGTATGAACACCTTTCACTGTGACAGTTATATTTCCGTTGCACTTATCTGCTGAAATCAGCTAAGTCAGAATCAGTGGAAAAGGACCTGGGGGGTGTCAGTTGACACTGCCTGAACATGAGCTAGCAGCATGCCCGGGTGGCCAAGAAGGACAATAGCATCCTTGCCTGTATCAGGAATAGTGCAGCCAGCAGGACTGGGCAAGTGATTGTCCCCCTCTACTCGGCACTGGTGAGGCTGCACCTCGAATACTGTGTTCAGTTTTGGGCCCCTCATTACAAGTAAGACATTGGGGTGCTGGAGTGCATCCAAGAAAAGGCAACAAAGCTGGTGAAGGGTAGAGAAAACAAAGTCCAATGAGGAGCCTGAGGGGCTCAGGAGGGGCTCCTGAGCCTGAATGAAAACCCCAACTGAGGGAACTGGGGTTGTTTAGCCTGGAGAAAAGGAGGCTGAGGGGAGACCTTATCGCTCTCCACAACTACCTGAAAGGAGGTTGTATCGAGGTTGGGTGTCAGTCTCTTTTCCCAAGTAGCAAGTGATAGGATGACAGGAAATGGCCTCAAGTTTCACCAGGGGAGGGTTAGATTGAATATTAGGAAAAATTTCTTTACTGAAAGGGTTATCAAGCATTGGATCAGGCTGCCCAGGGAAGTGGTTAAATCACCATATCTGGAGGTGTTTAAAAGATGTGTAGATATGGCACCTAGGGACATGGTTTGGTGGTGGACTTGGTAGTGCTACGTTAACAGTTAGACTTGATGATCTTAAAGGATTTTTTTCAACCTAAATGGTTCTATGATCCTATGATTCTAAGCCACAGTCTTTTGAGGATTCAACAAAATTGAAGCTAACAGAAAAAGCCCACAAAATTCTGCTACATGTTCTCCATCCTCTTTGCCTGCAGCAGTAACAAGTAACATTAGGTCTTTAAGACCTTACCATGTATTCTTTTTTGGAGAATGGATGAAAGAGTTAGGCAACAAAATACCACTGAGATTTTCTACAAACAGGCATGTCTCACCCTTGCTAAAACAAATTAATTTCTAGCACTGTCTTGTTTCCTGCTCAATCCAGTACCTTGGGGAGGAATCAGACCTGATACAGACCCTGCCTCTTTACAGAGTATCACTGAACTGAGCCTTTGGGGCACTTTCATAGTGCAATTTCTAGCCAAGGTGCAGGGAACGGGTGGAAGAAGGGACAGTATGGAGTAATCCAGCTTGCTTATCAACTCACCCATTGCAGAGTAGCTAGGGACAGGGTAGAGTACTATAAGACTTCCCTTCCTCCTTGCGTTAGTTTTTCACAGGGAAAGAATGATTGCTGCTGCTACTACAGCTTCATAACTCTTCCAATTGCTGTTATTGTTTCTATGGAAGAACATGACGAAACATTAGTTATTCTAGATAGAAAGGGGAGAAAAACCTGAAAGGTAAAGGAAAGTCTCACGTTTATAACTGCACAAGAAAATTACTTTTCGTTTTACCAGTTTGACTCTCAAATTGAGAGAGGGTGAAAAACAAAACAAAACAAAACAAACAGCTTTGATTTACCTCTTCCACACATTTTTATTTTTTTAAAAAATAGTTACTTTTTTTTCTGTTTGGCTTTTGGGTTTCTTTTTTTTGTTCGTTTAGAGATTTCATTTTGGAGAAAATATAACAAATGAAAAGTAAGCATCAGCTGGGGAGGCAGACTACATTTTTTTTTTTTCTTTATCCAGTAACCTGGGGCTTCTGGTGTTCACCTAGCTTTAGAAGCTCAGATTCAGTTATCTCCACTCTTGGAGGAAATATGATTCCATATCCTTCATGTTCCTGGAGGATTCCCAAACCATAAGGCTACAGGGGATTTCAGCCTAAGCGTGGTGTAAGTCATTACCCAGTTGAGCCTAAGTATTGAATACAACAGTAACTGCAGCAGAGACTCCTACCCAGACCTTCTCATCTCCTAGGAACATGTACAATGGTATGGGAAATAAAGCTCACTTTATCTAGCAAAATTACATTTTTAGTGTTGTGGGAATTTGGTGGATAACAGGTTAGCAACGCTGATGATCACTTATCTCCTGTGCAAACCCTGTAAGGGGGAGAGCTTACAGGCCAATGTGAAAAACAGAGGAAGGAGGAAGTCTTGTGGTGGCAGGATGGCCCTAATTTGTCTCAAAGTTGCAGGAGCAAAGGAATAAGCAGATAAACAGCTTCAGCGCAGAATTGTGAAGTCCATCGTGCCCAGAGATCTTTTCCTTAATTATCCACGAAATGAATATTAAAGTTGACACCCTTAAGGATGATAATGAGCAAAAAGGAGAACAAGTTAAACATATATGACTATAGCATCCACCTCTCCACCCAAATCATGCTAAAATGTCACCCCAGGGATGGGATCAGATAACATTAAGATATAAGGGGCAAAACAGAGGGTATCTGGATATACTCACACACCTACACACATACACACAATTGAGAGATCTTTCAGAGCAAGAAGGAACTTGAGACCTAGAAGGGACAGTCAACGGGCTGTGCTCCTCTTCCTCTACAAGACAGGCCTTCTTGGTAACATTGCATCTTCACCTCCTGCTGAAAGAACTCCCAGGACAGTATTTATTCATTTGCTCATTTACTCATTTATTTTGCTAGTGTATTAGCAGTAGTATATTAGTGCTATTGCAGCTAGTGCATTTATCAACAGCAATCCCGAATCTATTATAAGTGTTGCTTCAATAAATCATTGTATCTTTTCAACTTTGCTAACTGTCTCAGTGAAAGTCCTTTGTGGGTCTCTGAAATGTGCAAACTTTGAACTGTTTTGGAGAAGGCCCTTAGCAGGGCTCTGAAACAGGAGATCATTTATCTTTACAGCTTTGTGATGTCGTCCCAGTAAAGCCTTTGGCAGGATCCAAGACAGGCAAATGTTTAACTGTCTTAGAGCCCTTGGCTCTGAAACAGAAACAAAACCTTTTAGTGTGACAAGTGTAGTAGTTGCTGAAATAAAATAATACAAGTTCATTATTACTGACGAATGGCAGACACCAGAAGAAAGTCTCAAGATGTCACTTTAATCCATTTTGAAAAATGGTTGACTGGTTGGCTTCCCTAAACAACTTCCTAATGCAGGGCAAAATATAGGCATTGTAGTATGTGATGTATTCCAGCTGCATGTAATCATGCTCACACTTTCTCAGGCACAGTGAATACCTAAGTATTTTATGTCAAGTATAGCTATCTCTATAGAGAAAAGAGATTCCCATCCACTATAGCTCCCAAATTCAAAACCTTTTAAGTAGGGGAAAAGAAAAAAATGTGGATCCTTCATGCCCAGAGCTAAGCAGTAACCACAGATAACTTGGGAAAATGCTGTGGTATTACTCTGTTACGTGCAAAATGATGCTTATTGAGCATAAAAACTGTAAATTCTCCGTCAGTTGAAACTTACATTTTTCAGCAATTACTCGTTAAAATAAAATTTATTCATTCCTATCCACATTTCTTTAGTCTAACTTTGACTGCCAGAGTCCTCAGAGATTTGTAGTTAGAAAACAAATTAAGTATAAAAGGCAATAAGTATTGCCTTAGTATCCCTTTAAGCTAGTAGACACTACAATGATTATTAACCAATATAAAACACATTTGGTAAAATATCCAGCAGTATACATTTAAGCGAATTACAGTTTCATGAAAAAAAATCTAAATTCCTCATTCTTAAAGTTAGACCCTGACAAAAGTGAAGATACATTTAAAAATCCAGGGTAATATACGTTGAAAAACTCTCAAAGGATATTTTTCTTGATCTTTAATTTTCAAATTTAACCTAATGTGTTGGTCACAATAAAAAAAATAATCCTAACATAAAGCATTTCTCTTTAGGTGGATAACATTCATGTTGCTGATTATACCATTGTAGCAATACATTAAAATATATACTACACTAATTTGAGACTAGTCCTCTGTTTTAAGTCTGATCTTGACCAATATGACTGTGGTTTTATATAATTACTATAAATATGGAGTTTAAAAAGAAAAAGCCAACCAGAAGACCTCATTACTTACTTTGCTGAAACCTCAAATTGTATCTCAAATTTATGCATGATTTAGGAAAAGGAAAAAAAAAACAGTAATCCCCATGCATACTGTCAACCCATCAAGCACTCGTATTAGTTAGTTTACTTTCTGGTCCTACCTATCACACTGATCTAGTGATAAGGAGAATATACCAAATACAGTAATAATAATAATAATCCAAAACCACAGGAATAGTGGTTCAAATATTAAAGCTCATCAGGAATACTGGATAGTTTGAGCCTTGTATCATCTTCTCCTTACTCAATCCCCTCTGCCCTAGCAACATTTTCTCCCCCAGCCTGCCTCTTAAAGAAGAGGAGAGTAACGGATGACTGCTATGAGTTTTCTCCTATTACAGTGTTAGAAAAAGCTCCTTCTGAAATATTCAGCATGTCATAATATGCACAGTAGGGAGTTCCTCCCACATGCCAGTAATTTTCAGTATCAAACAAAATACATAAAACAACATGCAGAAATGCTGGAATGACTTTCATTTCAGGTACTCCTGGAATGCAGAAGCAGTGTAGTGCCTTTGCTGCTCACCTCTGTTTTACCTTTCATTGCACAGAAAAGCCAGTCGTGCAGTCATGTGCAATATGACCTTCCATGTTCATTAGAAGCTTTTCTCTAAGCTCATAATTCACAAGTGCTTTTCTTCATGCAACCTTACTTCCATATCAAATATCAGCTTTCTGCTCCTAAACAGCTCTACAAAATATCCCGCATCTTATTTTACTTTACATATATGTAAATAAATATATATCTATATGCATGTGTATATACATACAATTTTTCCAAACATGACTTTTGCTGCCTTGGGTGACCTGAGAGCACATTTAGGTACATGCTGCCTCTGGGTGATGTTTAAAATTGGGGTATATTTCTAAGATTAAATCAGCATGGAAGGTTAGAGGGTTATTTATCTTCCCTTCCTGTTATTTATCTTCCCTTTCTGTCTTCTTATTTTTTCCTGGTAGTAATCACGTTGATAATCACGAAAAGTGTTACCATGGTTTTAAGGTGATACAGTTCAAAGATGAAACGTGTCCATTTATCTGGTGTATGCCCATAAAAAAAATTGCCCAGTTAATCTACCACAAAGTGTGAACTCCAGCAAAATATTACACCGATTATTACACCCATATATATTTGGAAAATACTTAAAGGTTTCAGGGTTGGTTGTTTGCATTTATTTTTCTTTCTTTTACAATAACCTGTAGAATTTTCTGACTGCTATTATTAAAATTTTATATTTGGATTTTACTATCATTTATTCCTATCTCAATTTTCTTCTATTTACTTCTTATATCTTCAGAAAAGTGTTGATGTATCTTGTATTACTATAAAATTCTTGGTTTGTCGAAATCTTGCAGGCAGTGTCTTATTTCATACATAAGAACTACTGGTTTCTACTGATACTAGCCAGAAGTTACTTTCCAACTGAATCAAAAGGGTTTCCCTCTGAGTAGAACAGAATTTTTTCAATGAAAATAGAGTTATCAATAAGAGTTGGGGGGGAGGGATAAAAAAAAAAAACAACCACTATTGGTGATGACACAGAATCACATGCACTCAGGAATTCCTTCCTTTTTCCATTCTCACTTACCCTCTCCCTACCAAAGGTGGTACTGCTTCTAAAACGCACATTAGATATTTAAATTTTTTATTTCAAGTTCATCCTAAAAACTGTATGTGAGTTATGTGTGAATATATACCTTTAGCACAAAATGAAAATATACTTTTAATATTTCCCCGAGTGCTACTTTTTTTGCTCATTTTCTGCCTCCACATTGTATCTCTTATTCAGATATGGTCTCCAAAAATTAGGGGGATCAAGCAGGATAATGCAGACACAGTAGGGCAATTTCATTACAACCTTGTTTAAAGAAATCTCTCCACTAATTATGAGATTTGGACCATCGTCACAAGCTCCCATTTTGTCATCCAGACACAAAAAATTTACTATTCTCAGTCCAGCATCTAGTGGACAGGTGTCCACATCATAAAAGCTACTATAATAAATGACACCAATTACTGATGTACTCAGAAGTGTTTATGCCCATTGATGAGGCATAGTAGGAAGCATTCTCAAGTCATGCTTGTGCTGTACTTAGCTGATTAATTTTAATAACAGCTCCTGATAGCACCAACTGGAAAAAGTGGAGAGGAAAAGAAAGAGAAGAGGAAAAACACAACTTCACATTCAAGAGTCTATCTATGTAGGAATTGTAATAAATACTTGAACTTAAAAAATAATCTGTAGATATCTTGACTATTTGAAAACCTATTACATTGATGGAGTGACTACATCAGTGGACAAGGGAAGAGCTACAGATGTTGTATATCTGGACTTCTGTAAGGCCTTTGTCACAGTCCCCCACAACATCCTTCTCTCTAAATTGGAGAGGTATGGATTTGATGGATGGACTGCTCAGTGGATAAGGAATTGGTTGGACGGTCACATCCAGAGGGTAGTGGTCAACAATTCAGTGTCCAGATGGAGATTGGTGACAAGTAGTATCACTGAGGGGTTCATATTGGGACCAGTACTGTTTAATATCTTCATCAATGACATAGTGGGATTGAGTGCAGCCTCAGCAAGTTTGCAGATGACATCAAGCTGAGTGGTATGGTTGACACACCTGAGGAACGAGATGCCATCCAGAGGGACCTGGACAGGTTCAAGGAGCAGGCCTGTGTGAACTTCATGAGGTTCAACAAGGCCAACTGCAGGGTCCTACATCTGGATTGGGGCAAGTGGTACCAATACAGGCTAGGGCATGCAGGGATTGAGAGAAACCCTGATGAGAAGGACTTGTGGGTACCAGTGGATGAAAAGCTGGAAACGAGCTGACAATGTGCACTCGTAGCCCAGCAGGCCAACTGTACCCTGCATCAAAAAAAGTGTGGCCAGCAGGTCAAAGGAATTGATTCTGCCCCTCTACTCCACTCATGAGACCCTGCTTGGAGTACTGTGTCCAGCTCTGGAGCCCTCAGCACAGAAAAGGCATGTACCTGTTGGAGCAGGTCCAGAACAGGGCCACAAAAATGATCAGAGGGATGGAACACCTCTCATATGAGGACAAGCTGAGAGAGTTGGGGTTGTTCATCCCGGAAAAGAGAAGACTCCAGGGAGACCTTACTGCAGCTTTTCAGTACTTAAAGATGGATTATAAGAAAGATGGGGACAAACTTTTTAGCAGGGCCTTTCGCAATAGGACATGGGATAATGGCTTTAAACTAAAAGAGGGTAGATTTAGGTTAGGTATTAAGAAGAAATTCTCTACTCTGAAGGTGGTGAGGCCCCAGAACAGGTTGCCCAGAGAGGTGGTAGATGCCCCAACCCTGGAAACACGCAAGATCTGGTTGGACGGGGCTCTGAGCAACCTGATCTAGTTGAAGATCAACCTGATCTAGAAGCAGCTCATTGCAGGGGGGTTTGACAAGATGACCTGTAAAGATCCTTTCCAACCTAAACTATTCTATGATTTTCTTATAGCTTGAGGTTATAAGGACAGGAACAGCACAATGAATAGACTTTGACCTTCATCCTTGGGAGTAGGGAAAGTAATCTAGTCCAAAGGAAGAAAGAGTAAGTACATTCAAGACCTTCTGCCAGTGGATAAGGGCAAGCTGGTGTTTTCATCTCTTCTACTCCCCCTGCAATACCATCCACTCTTCATCACTAAACTTTTTGCAGTCAACACCTGACAAAAGGCAAATGCAGACAGGTAAAGATGATAGAGCTAGTGATTTGATAAACTTCAAATAGTAAAAAAAAAAAAAAAAAAAAAAAAAAAAGAAAAAAGGGGAAAAATACTGTATCTATTACAAGACAAACCCTTGAACACATGCCTTAATTCAAAGAGAAAATAATGAACTGTTCAAGATATAACAGTGTCTGTTGACCTCCCTTCTCTTCCACAAAATGGCTATTACTGCAGAGACAGAGCAAAAAAGCACATCGGCATTCTGGGGAGCTTACACTAGGTATTCAGAGAGCACATCCTTCAAAGATTAATTTATAAAGTTTTAAATGAGCTACTAGAGTGAAAACATTTGGAAGAATTTCCCAGATCATAAGAATGACTTTTTAAAAAAAAAAAAACACTCCCAAAATCCAAAAAAAAAGGAAGCTGAATGTTTTATCCAGAACTTACTGATGATTCATCAATTAAAGTGAGCTTTGGATGAAATCCTGATTATTTTTTTTCCCCTCCCATCTCAACATTTTCATCACAAAAAGCATAGGAAGATAGAAAAAGGCTGTATTATGAACATATTTAACTAGCTAGTCCTGCAAACTTACCTTATTCAGTTACTAATTGCTTGTAAGCAATATCTTTATTATCAGTGTAAAACCTTGCCTCAGTGAAGCTCTTTCCCTCTATTTTTTCATCCAGAATAGCAGAATTTAAATAGCAGAATTTAAAAAAAAAAAAACAACCACTTGTGAGCTCCAGTAGCATGGGACTGTGCAGGAACCATACACGATAGTCCCTACCAAAAGTAAATCAGGAACTCCTTCAGACCTCTTGGATGTTTTCTTCCAGAGCAGAATTGGGAAGGAACCAGGATGACACAAAGTTTTCATAGGAAAGGGCTGCATCACAGAATTGCTAATATGGTAATGGTCAGGACGTGGGCCAGAAGCAGAGGTCTGGCAGGAGTAAAAGCAACTGGTTGAATCTGACAAATTCTAATAGAGAACCCACAGAAATTAGACTGCATCTTGCTAAGAGCTTGACTCTCCGATTCACACGCTATTATGCCTGTAGTAAAATTTTAAATGTACACCACGTTTTACAGTAAAAAATACTGGAACTGCTACTCATGGAAATGAGATAATGATTTCTGTTCCTCATTGTACTGTAACAACATCTTCTCTTTGTTTTTCTGTCAATAACTTTTCCTTGCTTAATTTATTGATGTGTATAAAAATTGTGGGTTTTTTCTTATGTTTCCCCTCTGTTCCTCTACAGAGTTATCAACTTAAAAACTCTCACTATTGTAGGCAGTGAGTTTTGTCTAAATTTTTCAGTTCTTTATTCACAAAGGACACAGGTATGACTTTCTTTAGTTCTATGCCATTTTAGTCTTCCTTTTGTGCAACAACAAAAAAATTCTAGTGAAATAAAGATGTCACCATTTTCAATACCTGCACTGGACTTTTTAATCTGTCAGTCTTACATCTCCCAGTTCACCTCTTCTCCTCTTTCCTTTCTTTTTAAACCAATTGCATTTTGCTTCATTAGTTATAGTTGCCCAGAATTCTTTACTAACTACATTCTATACTCATCATCTTTAGACATTTAAGATTGGATAACAGGTAACTTTTTTGGTTCAGAGACAATAATTTGTTTTGAATTTTAAAGAGCTATTAATTTTCTGCTTTCAAATGAAAGTACATTCATTTCTTCAGAAAAGGTTATTCCTCTTTTCCGATAAAGCTAAGGAGCTGCTATTAGCAAGACCACAAAACTTCACGTTGAATAGAAGTCTCATTTGTTTCATCACTCAGTCTCACTATTCATATTTTATGATGCATGCTTTTGACTTTTTGATTGTATTTAATACCTTCTCATTAATGGCACACACTTGCCTCTTATCCCTCCTTGCAAAGATCAATTATTGATCCACTTTAACGTAACCGATGTATCTCTCCCCCATCTATTAGCCATGTGTTTTCAAGCATGTAATTTAACTGAATTCTTTCCTCCTATTACAGTTCCTCTATTATCCATTTCTGACAAGCACTGCACTTGCTTTTATTCCTTATTCTTTGTGCTTCATATTATCAAAAAAAGTTACTCTGTGCTCATTTTGTTAGTCATTGCTATTAACTGTAGCAAAAGGAATTTAACCATCATAGTTTTTTCTTGTTTTGTTTTGAAAAAATGCAAATTATTGTTCAAGAAACATATTAAACATTAACAAAAGTATCAAACTAGTATGGTGGCACTGGTCAGATCCAAAAATAGTATAAACTTGTAATTTTACACTAAGATTCTACAGTTCTACACTTTATGTGTGATGTCTGGTTAACAAAGTATCCGTCACATCATCCTCCTGCAAATCAAGCTGTACCAATTTCTAACAGAATCAACTGCTCTCCTCCAAGGGCCTGTATATTTTATACCGATATCCAGGTACCTTCTAAATCATGCTGTAACTAAACAAACGTTTAACCTGGCCAAGATATCCTAAAGACAAAAACAGAAAAGAAACTTTCTTTCCCTCATTGATGGATGTTTGGCCATGACCAAAGCAAAGACCAACAGCAGAACATACTGACAGTAGTTTGTCTTCTTCCTCCAGGTATCACTCAGAAGGTTGATTAGATGCCATAAAGGCAGGTTTCCAGCACATTATTGCAGTTCAACAAATGTCACTGTCTTGTTTCATCCTAGCTTGTCTGAGCAACTCCCATGATCCTGTAAACTGATGCAAGGGAGTAATCTTTTTCCCAGAACAAGCAAGACCAAAACCACTTTGTGAGCAGCAGCAGGCCTTTCACCATCTAGCCCATGACATGGAACTCACCACTCCAGCAGGAACTGACAATAGTGAGGGATAAATATACCAGTCATATACTCTTCCTAGTTAAATTCTGTCACCAAAATATGCCTCTCCCACCACCATATGGGCTATGAGAAGTCACTTAAGCTAAATACTGTTGCATTGTGACCTACTAGCCCACTGAACTTTTTGAGCTGCCTTTTGTGAATCTTTTCAGTTGTTAAGACATTTTAGACAAAGACAGACATCACTTACAGTTGGTATTTTCTTCTTTTGAACTAGCTCAACCTTGAGCATTACACAGAATATAAAAATCCTTCATACAATTTCAGTATCTGCCAAATCAGATTATATTCCCAAGACAGACAACTAGACATGCAACAAGAAAATGAAAAATTTACCATGCCTCTCAGTAATCTGCTCCGATGGTTACTTGCCCTCACTGCCAGCAGTTTTCACTGTCTTTCCAGTTTGGGCTTTACTGATTTAAACTTCCAGCTGTTGGATCTTGTTATGTCTTTGCTTGACAGACTAAAGACACCATTATTATCAAGCAATAGCATCATCCCCTATGCAGTCAATTTCTCCTTTGCAAGCAGTAATTCAATATAATTTTTATATGTAGATTAACAACTCTGTGAGAAAGGCAGGCAGGAATACACTCAGTACACTCAAGTCATGTTGTTCCTTTTCACTATAATATTGAATTAATAGCTATGTTATTATTTAGATTATTAGTCCATATATCGCAATCTATTCATATCCCACAGCTAAGCAGCATGTAAAAACACCAGGTGGCAAAAATCTGTATTTTTTCAAATTAAAATATATAAACATGCACAAAAGCTCTAAGAATACTAAAGTATGGAGCACCACTTTCAATGGCTGACTGATTAGCCAAATTATTCTCAGGTAATTTGTTATCTCTCTAGGAATCCTCATTTTATACTTTCCAGTGAGCAAAGCTCAATTTTTGTATTACTGTTTTCCTGAATTAAGTCTACATGACTTTTCTATTCAGAAAGTCTCATTTTAGCAATCAGCATAGGAAGGTAATCAGAACCCATTTACACAGTAAGGCAAGTTAAAATTCATTAGTACTTGTTGCTCTGTACCAGACTTTGGTGTTTACTCTAAGTCATATTTCAGTTTAACAAAATGAATGAGTAGTACGTGCACATACTGCACTAGACATTTAAAATTAAAATGTAGTTACCAGTTGTCAAGATCACGTTTTGAATGCATTTACCTGTTTTTCTTTCAAAAAGACGTTAAGATTAGAGGTTGCCAAATCTGCCAGGCTTCAGGACCCAGGAGGATTCCTCTTACTGCAGCTGGGTTGATGCAAGGCTGCAGTGACTCCTAGTCTCCAGTTGGAGCCAGTGGCAAGGCTGCCCACGTGTTCCCAGACAGACAGCCACACACTATAAACGTATACTTATCCACATATATTTACATACACTCACATCCAGTCACACCGATCCGCACAGACAGAGTAGTGCCTTTACCAGTATCCATAAAAAGCACAAGGCTCTCACAAGCAGGAATAGTACAGATGGCCTGATCTTTCTCCCTGGCTGATCAGAACCAAGTCCACCACTGTAATAGACAGATACACACATATGTTGCCTGCCTCTCCATTAACTGGTTGTGGACACTTGGCCTGGTCAGTAGCTGGCTTCTAGACCCCAGGGCTCCTCCAGCAGCTGCTACATCAAGTCCCTGAGATTTATGCTCACTGCAGTTGCTGGTACTCAGACCTCTTACCCTACTTGAGGACGAGTCTGATCTGCAGTTTGCTGGCATTCACCCACATACAGAGCAGAGATTGTGCTGCGTGGATGGAGGATGGTTAGAAACAGCATTTAAGAAAAACATAGATTGACTACCACAGTCTGTCGTCAGTCAGACAAGAGTATTAACCGTCAACATGTATGCCCTCAACCAGCCTCTTTTACTCTTCTTTTACTCATCTGTCTATTTTGCTCCACACTTGTTCAAGATGGACCTACTGGTCCACCTTGAACCTTCCCCACATTTGGTCTCATAGTAAAGTTTCACACCCCACCACAATCCCCTTAAAACATTATATTTTTTAACAGTCCCCAAATTCTCTTCCATTTGTAAGTTCTATGCCCCTGAGAGGCAATAACCTTTTGCTTTTCGTAGCCTTTCAGGGATTTTTCCTGACTCATTTCTGGGCAATTCAGCTGCAATGGTCTAAATCATTTGCCTTTGATAGCTTTATTGAGAAGCAAACTGGATGTGCTCCTTTCAGCTTTCATTGATTATACTCCGGTGTCCCAGCCTATCATTATTCCTATGATCCTTACTTGGTCTTTGTGTTTGTTAGCGTTTAGCCAGACTACCTAACAAAAAATGTATCCTGATACTAGTTAATTACATACAACCACGTGATCACCATGACTGCATTTCAATGTCAGCATATAATGGTATTACTAGCTCTACAGCAAATCAATGTAAACAGGCTCGATACAGTCTTGACAAATATAATGCTTTATTTGATTTGGGAGGGGAGAAACCGCAAAATATTGAGTTGCAGTGGTTACAATTCCAGACACCTACCAAAAAATATCCGATCACAGGAATAGACTTCATCTATAGTGGAAGCACGGGAGCTGTCAGGAGAAATGTGTTTTTCATGGGTCAACAGCCCAAAAGAGATGAGGCTGCCGCTCCACGTCTCCAGGTCCAGCCAGTAGCGAGGCTGAAGATAACATTCCCAGCAGGCACACGGACAGGAGCACGCACACACACACACACAGAGACAGCTGGCCACACAGATCACAGACACACAGAGCATTCATACAAACAGACAGCACCAGCCTCTTCATCCTGCTCCCCTCTGGCTGGACAGAATGGAGGTCTGCTAGTTAGAATAAGTGTGTGTGTGTATAGACACACACACACATACAGAAAGTGGATGCCTCCAGCAGATGGGCTCAGACACACAGTGTGCCCAGCAGCTGGTCCCTGGAGCCCAGGCTTCCCAGTTGCTAGCATCTAGATATAAGAGACACAGAAGCTGCAGCCCTGCTCAAGTTGCTGGGACAGACCATCACACACACACATACACAAAGTTGACCAGGAATGTCTAGGTCCCAATAGCCACCCTTTGCTGTGCTGTCTTGCCCCTAGAGACACCTAGGTGCTCTCACACCCAGAGTCAGCTCTAGAGACCTGCTCACCATCTTGCTCCCAGGTCACTTCTACTCACCAGCTTGTCTGGCTTGATCTTCGCTAGTGCTCGCACACACTTTCACAGACCTGCACTTGCTCCAGTTGCGAGCACCATGGACACATGGGCCCTCTGCCCCATGGGATCTTACCCCAGTTGCTGCACATAGACCCCCCTACACACACAGAAGAGCACGCACCCACTCAGGGAAGAACTGGAAAGGAAATTAACAAGTAGGACAAGCTGCGGTGAGCATGTGTGGGGCAAGGCCAGACAAGAGTACTTGTGATTTACATGTGATGGACCCTTTTAATTGCTTTTCCCTCCCTGTTTTCCCACTCTTGTTCCTACCAAAATCACCTAAACCCCTCCCTTTTCCTACCACTAATGCTTGCCCTAAACACCCCATAAATCCTGTGTGATTCCAAACTGCTTTTCCCTTGCATTCCACAACGTATCCCACCCCTAGGCAGCAACTCCTCTTAGTGTGAAAGAGAGCTGCTCCCAATGACTTGTCATGATGGATTTCGTGCCTGGACACTGGAGCTGATGGCTCAGCTGCAACAGCTCTTTGAAGGGCTAGGACAAGGTGATGGTTCCTCTGGAGTCCTCAATTCAGGTTCCCACCTGTCATCATGCATTCCTGTGCTTCTCTGGTCATGTGCATATGGGCCCTGGATGGGTTGATGGCCCCTGTGATGGCCTAGGAGTAGCCCAGCAGGGTATTATTTGGGATCCCCCTCCTGCCACTGCCTTTCTGAGCTCCTTTATGGGTGTGCAGATGTGTTTTATCATATAAGCTAACAGCAGCAAGACAGAAATAAAATGAGTCAATATAAAAGGTATGGAGCAACTTCAGACAACCAGGCAATGAGCCAGGTGAGAAGAGAAAGGAGAATATGTAGGAAGAACAGAAAGAAAATCCTGGAAGGTGTTCCAAAAAGTATTTAGAAAGACAAGGAATGCTGCAATACTAACCATGCATACACAAGATGAGCCCAGATTTCCAACTGAGAGCTTGAAGATGTCAACAGGAACAGGTTAGCACTGAAGGTTTTGTTTCCCTCACTGCTTCTGTGCCCCCACACACCTGATGTTCAGAGCCGCCTCTGCAGCAACCAGCATGGACCCAACAGGAAACAAACCTGACATGCTTGTGCTTGGACTATCCGTCACCAAGACAATTTCTCATAGTGGCACTGCTGAATTTCACAACTGCTATACATGACCATCTGCAACAGTAAGCCTAAATAATACCATCTCAATGTTTAGCTATTGCTGTGGGTACAACACTACAGGTAGCCCTCCTTTCCCCAGTGCGACAAGTATGAGGTACTTATTTAGGTATGTAGAAAAAAATCTCATCAACTGGCTACTTAAGCTTATAAACCTTTGATTTTTCCAGTGACCCATCACAAAGTGCACTAAGACAGTAATTTCACTGAATCAACCGATAACCAAGTATAATAACGTGAATCCAACCACAGACTAAGATCCCACTGCATAAGCAGACAGTGTAACGACTGATTAAGCAAATAATTTGCCAAACACCTGACTGTGCTGAGACTTGAACCAGATGTTTACAGAAAAATTAAGCAAAAGATGTTTTCCAGAATTTTCACATTATAAAGCTTGTTACATGATGACCAGAGATGTCAGATAAATATTATAAAAAAAACATCATCATCTATTCTAAAAGGAAGGATACTTTCAGATGGGTTAATTAATTGGTGGCAACAAGGAACCTTTCATGTAATCACGGAAGCATTGTTAACAGTAATAAATTGCACCTTCCCTGAAGCAACATAAAATCAATGACTTTACAAGAAATTGTTAGAACAGTAGTGATGCTTTAAGAACAACTCTCTTTTGAAATGTATGAAGGTTGTGATGTGAAGGCCATTAAATTTTCATACATTTAATGAATGAGACATATTTGATGATGTTGAGTTAGACCTATTATCTTGAGAACTAGAGTCTGTATTGTTGGATAGTAGGGATAGAAATACTTACATACCTTCCTGAGGAAAAGTCTGGATTGATTAGGAAACCTGGTCAAGTGGCTAGTAAAAACTCAAAGTTCAATTATTCTTCCACCATACCTGGAATAAGAATTAGTCCTCAGGGTAATCGTAGGCAATAGTGCCCACTAAGGTGAGACAGACTAGGTCCTCCTAGATTGAGATTTTCCTGTTCTCATCATGGGCCAAAGCCAGGGCGTGGGGTGTGGATGGCAGAAGATTAGTCACGACCATTCTGCTTTACCTCTGAGACTATATATCTTATATACTGTGTAATATATTCACAAGACATCTATATCTTATTTGAATGTGAGATAGGTAATATGAAGAAGTCTATTTTTACTAGAAATGTTATTTGGTGGGGAGGAGGGAGAGGAAAGAATTTACAACAAATTGTAAAGTTTCTTACTGAGGGAAAAAGTCCCCAACAAACTGTAATCATAGCCTTCTGGAAGAAAGTAGTCATACTGTTCCTCCAAGCAAGGTTTACTTCAAATTTACTGATATTTCATATGAATTCAACAGATGTTGAAAAAGATTCCAAGAGTAACCACTGTCACGACAAATTTCATCCTGCTTATTGATCTTTTGTTATAATTGGCAAATTGCTATAATTTTGCTATAAATGGCTCTTCTCTCTCACCATTATGAATCTAGATAACTTCCCCACAGTCACCTGGAAAAGGGATATCAAAACTGAGCTTTACTTCAGTATAAATTGACACAGACTTATATAAGGTAACTATTTTTGTTACCCAGGTCACTAAGGATTTTTCTGATTGCTTTGGATGAGACACAGATTTTAACTTCCCCCCCGCCCCCATTTTTGAAAAATTAAGGAATTCCTTTGAAAATGTAGTCAGGTCACCACTTAGAGTTAACCCTTTTCCTTGTCCTTACATCCACTGGGGAGAGCAATTGTCATTGGCTCTGTTCTCCCAGCTATTTCTCCCCCCTAGCTTGTAATTAATTCTTAATGTTAATTATGGATAACTAAAATCTACTATTGAAGATTAAACATACCCATCTTTTTAAAGACTAAGCCAGAGGTCATAACAACTGTCAAGAGTTACACAAACATGATTAGTACTAATTTAGCCTTAAGTGCTAAAGCATCACTTAGCACATAAACTGAAGCAGTTTTTACACATAATTTAACCAGTAGGAGATTTACCCTTTGGTGTTGCATAACTAGAAAGAGGAAATTCCTGCTGTGGCATCCTCCAGAAAACAATTCTTTTGATAGGGAATTATTGGTAGAACAGATGAAGAATTTGCCTTTTATACTTAATCATGATATGAATTATAACAAACATACATGAATGAGAAACATAGAAATGGAGAAAGCATGCTATCTAATACTAAAGGTATATGCCTGAAAAACAACTCACCAAGTTTAAAGTGATAATTATAGAACCTTAGACACTGTCCTGGAAAGGGAAAAAGAAAAAAAAAGATCAACAGGAGGATATCATACTGTGTGTCCACCTTACTATGACCAGGTTAGGATACATTAAAAGGGTATTCTCTGTGATTACTATGATCAATAAAAATACATTTCCCACACTGACCATTAGGTTACAATGGAGTTAGATAATATTCAATTATTTACTGTTACTTTTGGGAAGCTTATATGGCTGAGCAGAATTTAATCTGTCCCACAAAATTTTAAATTTGGTTAAGAAGAAATTAAGAGGCAAATTTAACCCTTTACTAGAGGCAAAAAACACATTTCCACAGAGGAAAACTTTGTGATGCCTTTTTCAGAATATCCTTGGCTTGATAAAACAAGTTGGCTAACAAATGGTGTGGAACATCATCTTGGGTAAAGTTTTCTCAAAACATTCTTCAGACACATCTTTTTCTTATTTACGCAATTTATGCAGCTACACTGTGAGGCATCTTATCAAAACAAGCATTAACCAACATCACTTCCACATTGAGGTCTCAGAACTACCTTATCAAAAGTCCTGTCATCTGAAAAGCTCAGCCTGATCAATGGCTTATAAAATAGATTAAATATATCTGATCACGGAACCCACACACAGTCCAATTCACAACTTTAACATATAACATATCTTTATTATCAAACTAAACAATTAGCAAAGACACTGTTTTTTGAGGCATATCATACTGCTCCCACAACTATCCTACTTCCATTTTGATTTCATTGACAAATTATTGTTGTAATATTCCTCTAGGATTTTCTTGTTCTCTGAGATTGTATTTCTTTCTACTTGGCTCAACTCCAAATGCGTAACACAGACTGTTACACTTCAAAATCCTTATCCAGCCAAAAAAAATCTTTATGTCTATGTTTTGTGTTGGCTGTAATTAGAATTCAAGATCTGAATAACCCTAATGTGAGAATTGCTCAGTTTTAGCCTTTCACATGCCAGCTTCATAGGAACTACTCCCCTCCCCTTGCCACCAAAGGTCAAAGAAGGAAAAGAGGAGGGGGAAAAAATTAATAAATAAAGCAAAACCCAGAGTAAGCCAGTGTCTGGACAAAAATCTATTGAAATCTATTTTAAAATACTTAAGCGATAGCCTAGTGCTTTACACAAGAGTAGAATCAAGCATAACACCATTCTGGTCAAAGGTTTCACCCACATGATCTGGAAATTATGTCCGTTTCAGCCATAATTTGGGGGAGGTTTGGGAAAGGTGAGGTGAAGAAGGGAAGTGGACTTGAGCGGAAAGAAAGGGTAGTGCTTTGGCCTCTACACCAACAATAAACCTAGTAGAATAAAGCACTATAACACACCTACCAGGGGTCACTGTAGGTGTACTGCCTCCCATACACCAACATCTGTGAGTTATCTGTTGCCAAACCCTGGCCAACCATTAAGAACAGATCTCTAAATTACCTTGCCAATTACGCACAGCAGCGGGTTTGCTATTGCTGGTCCATCTGCACAAGTGATAACATAAGCCAGCTGCAGCTGACTAAAAAAAGTATCCAACGATGCTAAACTCAAAAATTCTCAAGAACAAGACCTTCTCTCCTTGCTAGCTTTACTTTCATCAGATCCACTTTCTTTCTTATTATTAGCTAAACTGTATCTTTCCAGACTTTATTTCATATGGATGGAAAACATGAGTCTTTAAAACAGCTGGAATTCATGGCCATGCCCCGGACATCCAGCAATCTCTGTTTCACCATGGACCAGTAGACTCTCAGACTCTTCTTGTCCTTGTGAACAAATTGTTTTAACTACTGTTAACAAACAACAAAATATTTGCTGTAAACAACTTCTTTTAACTACACAGGCCCATTTTGGAAAAGTCCGTTTTGTAACAGGTTTGGCCTTCCTGAAACTCTCTGTATAAGCTCAAGTGTTTTTTAATCAAATTGAAACAGGATATGAAAACTCTTTAAAGACATCTAACAAGTCATCAGTATATCATTAACAAAACCATCTCCATTTATTTTAAAACAAAACCTGTATGTGAGCTAACATCTAACACCACAGTGCTATAGCAAAAGGGAGAAGTGGAAGAGTCTTCTCAACCACATGAATGCAAAAGTAAAATTAAATATAAACAGTCAGCTTTTCCTCCTTTTACTAACTCGGCGCCAGAAAACTCATCCCATCTCAGCAGAGACCTTGGCATGGATCCTGTATAAAATCATAGCATTCGGTTTCCCATGACTAGCTCAAAAATCTTTTCTTCATGTTGCAATATTCAGCAGGTAATTGATTTGAGCTGATTTACATTTTAAGTTTTACAGTGAGACTGGTGAACCCTCTGTGTCAGTAGTTTCACAGATGAAAACTAAAGACAACTCTCCAGCCATTTATGAATTATCCATGAACACATTTGAGCTTTACAAATTGGTTTGATATTCAGATCTATATGATGAAAGGTCCAAGCAGATAGATCTGTTTAAACAGAAAATTACCCAGAAGAAATTGTACATAACAAGACATATACACTCCACTCAAAGCAAAGGTGGTGTTGAGAGGAGCCCTCTCATTTCACTGGCAGAGAAAACGAGAATCATTCCTGCATGTGACTTTCTAATGTGGGTGGCAGACAGTGCCAAGCAGGGGAGGTCTTTACTGACTTTGAGGCATTCCTCTGAGCAAGCTAAGAAACTGCTCATGAGAAAAGACTCACCACATCCCAAAGCTGTAAATATCAGCTACAGCTTAAAGGGTGTTAGAAAACATGAGAGCTTATGCAGTGTTTCAGCTAATTTTCTACTATACCCAGCCGAACTGAAACGAAAGTCTTCTAAAATTAGGCTCCTATATAGCTTAACTTTTGAAAGTTAAATTAGAAACATGCATATGGTCTTATCACGGAATACCCTGGTGACTGTGAGATGCCATTTATTCAGGGACAGAATAGTCTGCTTCTATACACACCCTAAGAGGAGTGAAGTCCTTACATATAGCATATGCATGAGTACATGCACATGAACACGAGTCTATATGCATGACATACTGTCACAATTAGGATAATATCATGAGCTCTGAGGTTCATCATGAAGCTGTGCAAGTGGAATAATAGAAATATTTTTACAGCAAATCTGGTGCAAAAGGAAAAAGAATATCCAAAATAATGTACAGCTTGTTAAAATCAGAGGCACAGTAGGACAAGTACTCAGAAAATCTTGATGTGGTTCTTTTCAGTAATTCTTTGTACTCTAACTTTCATGCCACTTTTTATATTACTACCTTTGCATAACACATTTTTCCATTTTCTTCCTTCCCTGCCATCATATCATGATATCATGACTGCCTTCTGAGTACACAAAATATCCCCCACCTTTTCTTCCCAACACCAGTTGCCTTCCCTTTAAGGCGTTTGCTAAGAAGAAATATCCCACTTGATAATACTCACAGGAACAAAGACCAATGATGGTGTCTTTGCACAGTATTTCACGGAGTCCCTATATCCTTTTGTTTCTGTAGAACTGGATCATTCCCTTGGCTTTTGCCTTTTTCATATGCAGTTGTCTAAACATTTTCTCCATTCACTACGCCAGCTTAACATATGCATGGCTTCAAAAGGGTCTTGAAAACACTTTGCCTGACCCAAGCTTTCTGATGCTTCTCCCTACAATGTTTCAACAGAAAATTCTCTACTAGTTTGTTGAAAAGATGTGTAAACATATATATATATATATGTATATATACACATGTATATATAGGTAGCATCTTGAGAACAACGTCTCTTTTTAGATTCTTAAACAGAACAAAAATAAAACAGCACAGCATCAGTTCACCTTACCTTGTTGCGCTGCTTGAGTTCACACAATGCAGTATAATTGCACGACAAGAAGCCGACACATCCTACTATCAGATCTGAGTGCTGAATCATTCTTTCTTGTATGTTTAAAGACATTTATTGCTGAAAAGTTTTTTTGGGGGACAGAAAAGATGGCATTGAAGCCAGATATGGGCTGAGTTTGCTTTTGTTTGTATTCACAAGGCTAACCAATTACATCCTTTTGTTTTCCCCTCCCACCACGGGTAATTGGGTTTTTATGTTAGTCTCACATGCTGAAAAACAATATTGTATACTCAATCTCCCTGCAAAATAAAAATACACCCAGCAGACTGTATTCTTTTAAAAAAATCTCTTCCCTGGGAAGCAGAAAAAATCCAGGCATCTTCCAAGAATATTTAAAAAAAAGGAGAAGTGACAGGAGGGTGCGGTGGAAGGAGCATCAGAACATAAAGCCTAATGAATGAAAAGTCAGACGATAGTATCTCACACTGAATCATGGCGTATAGGGTAGTAGTCCCTGCAGTACAGAATTTCACTAAGGAAAACATTTGGAAAATGGGACAACAGTGGAAAATCAGGAAGAAACAATGAAGATGCCAGTCCAGTACTTCAAGTTTGGTATAATCTTACTCACGTGAATAATCTTATTAAAGATGCATATCCTTTTGTTCACAATCTGTTCTGATAGACAGACAAATAAATAGGCCCAGGTCACTTGAATACAATAATTACATATTTTCAAACCAAAGAGTAAATAAATACAGACTGAATAGCACTGCTCCACCATTCTTTTGTATGAACGTTCAAAAAGCATACTATTTTCATTTACAAGGCATGATAAAAAGGGACTCCTCACACAAAATACTGAAGGAAGATGGTAGTAATTGCACTTTGACTGTACTTAATACTTATTGGCATAAGAAGAGAAAAGCTATTAAAAGTTTATTACTATCGGACATTGTTGATTTTCCCTAATTGTTGTGTTTAATAATGCAACAACTACTCAGCATGATATGCGTGTTATTTTATGTAACATAGTTCCAATAATTAATCTCTAAAAGCAGTATGTGTCCTTCTAATGGGATAGGATTCATACATTTTGTTGGGACAGCTGCTAGATGACCAGCAGCTACAAATAATAAATTGATAGACATTCTTTTTAGGAAACTACTCTGCTTATTATTGCACTAGCAGTTTGATTTTTCCTGGAACTGAAACCTTCACAGACACAGCTCTGCTAGGAGGCAAGCGGAACAAAAGACTAAGCTCAAGTATGCAGGGACCATCTCAGGGTGCCCCAAAAGCTTTGACAGACAGGTTCCAATTGGTTTAACCTATCTTTAAACATTTAAGCAGTCATTTAACATATTACAGCTCCCATTTGCCTAGATACTCCATCCAAGATGGTTACTTCTTCCCCTGCCACAGCAAACAAGTTCACTCAGTTCTCAGCCTAACGTCAAAGTTTACTGGCCAGGGGAAATGTGTTTCTGCTTATATTCATTGGGGTAGCCCTTGCATAGATATTTCCCAGTCCATCTCCTTTCCTACAGGTCAGTAAATCTCGAATATTGCTTGCCAGCATGTAGTTATGACTTATACTGCCCTTGTCCTCAACCATACCCTCTGCCTTGGTAGCTAGAGGGATATCATTAGTGCTTTGCACTATCCACTGTTTTTACACTGCTGGATATATTTCTCAAGCAGAGACTAAACCAGCTCGATTATCTCCTCCTCCCAATTTGCCTTAATTCAGCAACAAAATGGACTGTATAGAGATTTAAGCATGCATTTCTACTTTAAACCACACCTCCACCATAAAACTAGGATGCCACTACAGTGGCACATCTTTTTGGTTATGGGCATGACACAAAGACAGGGACAAAGTTCACATAATCAGTTTTTGCAGATTCATCATAAAACAACTTTGCATTGCTGAAGTGCACTTCTGTACTGTCCAATTTATATTTTACACAAAAAGATAAAATATAAAATAATGAACAATGTTGACCTTTAAAAAACAGTGGAGAAATACAATCCTTCAGCTCACAGCAATGCCTTTCGATGTGCTTACAATTCAGACAGTAGTATTTAGTGCTTTTTCCTTTTAAGCGCATCTAAAATGGAAAAGATTGTATAATAGACTGTACTGCATACTTTTATTTTATTTTCTTTAAGGACAAATTATAATAGCTTAACTACAGTAAAATACATAGTAGTTAGGCATTTTTTAAAATTAATTTCTTGTACTTGGTATTGCATACTTATAGCTTCTCAGTTTGTTTAGATTAAGTAATTTTAATGCTGAACTCAGCACACACAGAATGTTATTAACCACAGGAATAAATATTTGGACGCTGATGTTTTAAAAATTGCATCACTGTTATTATTCTACTTAATAATAGCTTTTTCATTGTAATTTAAAACGCAGTTTATCTTGCAGTTAAAGTAATAAAACGTAACTATATAAAATAAAAAGCCCTTTTACAAACCACTGATTTAATTATATTTAGAGATCGTTGTGAACTAGCTTTATGATTCTATTTTTGCATTGTATTTTTTTATTTTTTTTATTTGCATGCCTATTTATTTATATATGCATGCAGATGATACCTATATATATGTGTGTGTGCAGAGATGTGTGTGTGTGTGTTTTAATAAGTTATTCAGGTTGCATTGCCGTGCTGTGTAGGTTAGTTTTCAGCATGCTGTATTTCAACTGTTAGAAATAGTCTGTAAGTGTTCTGAATTCACAGATGTCTAAAGAAACAAGTTCGGTAGAGTGATGCAGTTCTACCGTAATGGGGGATGCGAGATTAAAAAAAAAAAAAAAAAAGTTTTTTCTAAGCAAAAACTTTGATTGACTTTGCAAGAAGGATACACATGACTTTTCTACCACTTCTTACTTCCCGTATATAGTCCAAACACAGTGGGTGCCTCATGACTGAAGACCTGAAGGGGGAGCAGAAAGAAAGGTGGGGAAAAAAATGTGAAAATCTCTTACCTTCCCATTCACACTTTTGAAAACACAACAGACTGAAGGCAATGTTTTCCTCACAGCATGAGGGAACACTGACAACATTCATTTACTCTTGCTGCTTTTGATCCAACATCCACCAAGGTTTGTAAGAAGCTTTTTTTCTCCAATGCAGTATTTTAAATCGCTGCAACTACTTTGCCCAATTCCAATAGACCACGCCTAGGGGAGAAGTTATCCTTTAAAATCCCTCTATACCAGAAGAAATAAGATTAATTTTACAGTAAAATTTTCAAATAATCCAAAACTTAAATGACCACACATGCTAGCTGATTTCTCTCAGTTTCTTGAGGCTGGTTCTCTCCTATGAGAGAGAGAATCATTCAAGGTTTGCTTCCTCCTTGGTGGGAAGGAAGTTTTGTATCCCACACTGTTTTATGAGAAGTTCTGTTGAATTCATATCACAAAAATAACATATTTCAGGACGAGATAAACCAGCTGTGCCAAGATCCGAATATTGTCCTCATTAACACTGTGCTGAAGTGAATTCAAAGGGTGATCTCTTCAACGTATAGCATTGATGGCCTACAAAGTCAACATATGTGACAGCCTGACACTCCCACATCCACCACTTGTCCTTGTTCCTGTTGGGAATCCCTTGCTCCTGCCAGAGTGCCTGCAGAACTGCTTCCAGTTCAAAACAAAAAAAAAAGAGGAAAAAAATTAATTTCATTACCTCAGCTTATCCTGCAACCTCATAGATGGGTATTTTTCTGCAAGTACATGTCAGCACTACTGACAGATCAAAACATTTTAGGACAGTTAGGACACTGAACAAATTTTCTAGTATATGCAAGGACCTATAGCCTTACCTTACAGTCAGTCCACTCATATTTTAAGATAGTTATCAGGAAGGGAGAGAAGGTGGGTGTAGTTTAGTTATATTTTAAGTTCTGGAAAACAAGAGAACCATTAAAAATGGCTTCTAATTCTTCTCAGCTGTTTCCAGCATTGTGAGGTACATCCCTCTCAAAAAGGCTAAGTTGAACTACGAGTGAAAGAATATGCGTTATCATAAGAAACAGAGTTGATTTCAGAAATGTTAAAACTCAAACTTGTGTTGAACATTACACCGGTTTCGTATATCCAGCAGAATTTTATTTCAGTTTATTGCTTCCTTACCTTATTTGACTGTCAAGAGTATATTTAATAATTTTAAATCAAATGAGAATTTATATTTGGTAAAATTAAGCAACATCACTAAGTGTTTAAATGACAAAGCATTGGATGTTGGTGGTAAAAAAGTAATCAAGAAAATTAAATTTTAGTTGACCCTGAGTTACCTTTAACTCACATTTTATTGTCAGTACGGCAGTTTATCCTGTCACTTGCTACTTGGGAAAAGACCTCAATGTCTTTCTTGTAGTGAGGGGCCCAAAACTGAACACAGTATTCGAGGTGAGGCCTCAACAGTGCTGAGTAGAGGGGGGCAATCACTTAAAGGACTCAATCAGTCCTGCTGGCTACACTATTCCTGATACAGGCAAGAATGCTATTGGCCTTCTCGGCCACCTGTTCACACTGCTGGCTCATATTCAGCTGGCTTTCTTCCCCAAGCCTGTTGTGTTGCATGGGGTTGTTTTGACCCAAGCAGGACCTAGCACTTAGCTTTGCTGAACCTCATACCATTTGCCTCAGTCCATAGATCCAGCCTGTCCAGATCCCTCTGTAGACCCTTCCTACTCTCAAGTAGATCAACAGTCCTGCCCAACTTCCTGTCATCTGCAAACTTACTGATAGTGCACTTGATCCAGATCCTCATCCAGATCCTCGATAAAGATATGGAAGAGAACAGGCTCCCATCCTGAGCCCTAGGGGACACCACTTGTGACCAGCTGTCAACTGGATTTAACTCCATAGACCACTATTCTTTGGGCCTAGCCCTCCGGACAGTTTTTCACCCTGTGAAGAATACCCCCATAAAAGCCAGTTTCTTCAGGAGAATGCTGTTAGGAAACAGTGTCAAGGGCTTTATGAAAGTCTAGACAGACAATATTTACAGCCTTTCTCTCATGCAGTAAGTGGATCACCTTGTCATAGGAGGAAATCAGGTTAGTCAAGCAGGACCTGCCTTTCATAAACCCATGCTGACTGGGCTTGATCGTTTGGTTGTCTTCTATGTGCCACATGATGGCACTCAAGATGGTCTGCTCCGTAACCTTCTGCAGCACCGAGGTAAGTCTGACAGGCTTGTAATTCCCCAGATCCTCCTTGCGGCACTTCTTGTAGCTGGGCATCACCATTTGCTAGCTTCTGGTCAACTGGGATCTCCCCAGTTAGCCAGGACTGTTGATAAATGATGGAAAGTGGCTTGGTGAGCAATTCCACCAGCTTCCCGAGAACCCTTGGGTGGATGTCGTCTGGTCCCATAGACTTGTGTGTGTCTAAGTGGTGTAGTAGCTCACTAATCATTTCCCCTTGGATTACTGGGGCTTCATTCCGTTCCCCATCTGCGTCATCCAGGTCAGGGGACGGGGCACCCAGAGAACAACTAGTCTTACTATTAAAGACTGAGGCAAAGAAGGCATTAAATACCTCATACTTTTCCTCATCCTTGGTCACTATGTGTATCCAGTAGAGGATGGAGATTCTCTTTAGTTGTCCTTTTGTTGTTAATGTATTTATGGAAACATTTTTTATTGTCTTTTACACCAGTAGACAGATTAAGTTCTAGTTAGGCTTTGGCCCTTCTAATTTGCTCCCTGCATAGCCTCACAAAATCTTTGTAGTCTTCCTGAGCGGCCTGCCCCTTCTTCCGTAGGCCATAAACTTTCCTTTTCTTTCTGAGTTCCAGCCAAAGTCCTCATTTTAGCCAGGCCAGTCTTCTTCCCTACTAGCTCATTTTACAGCACATGAGGACAGTCAGCTCTGACACCCTTAAGATCTCCTTCTTGAAGAATGACCAGCCTTCCTGGCCTCCTTTGCCTTTTAGGACTGCCTTCCAAGGGATTCTGTCTACCAGTCTTCTAAACAGGTCAAAATCTGCCCTCTGGAAATCCAATATGTCAGTTCAACTAACACCCCTCCTTACTTCTCCAGGAATTGAAAACTCTATAATTTCATTATCACTATGCCCAAGACAGCCCCCAACCTCCACATTACCCACAAGTCTTTCTCTGTTCGCGAACAACAGGTCTAGCAGGGTGCCTTCCCTAGTTGGCTCACTCATCAGCTGTGTCAGGAAGTTATCATCTTCCAAACACTTGAGGAACCTCCTAGGCTGTTTCCTCTCTGCTGTATTGTATTTCCAGCAGACATCTGGTAAATTGAAGTCCCCCACAAGAACAAGGGCTGGCAATTGAGAGATTTCTCCCAGCTGCTTACAGAATATCTCGTCTGCCTCTTGATCCTAGTTGAGCAGTCTATAAAAGATTCCCACCATGATATCTGCCCTGTTCGCCTTGCCTCTGATTCTTACTCATAAACAATCCTTTCATCACTATCATTAAGCTCAAGACAATCAAAACACTCCCTAACATACAGGGCCACTCCATCGCCTTTCCTTCCTTGCCTATCCCTTCTGAAGAGTTTATAGCCATCCAATGCAGCCCTCCAGTTGTGCATAGCATCCCACTATGTTTCTGTGATGGTGACTTTATCACAGTTTTCCCGCTGCACAATTGTTGTCAGCTCCTCCTGTTTGTTGCCCACACTGCATACACTGGTGTAGATACACTTCAGTTAGGCTATTGATCCTGTCACCTTTTGGGAGAGAGAAGCCCTAATTCCTACCTGACCATTCTGAGGCACTTGCGTGATTTCTAGCCCATCAATATCCTTTGTGTCTTTGCTATTGCATGGCACTCCATCACCTACCTCTACTGAGATGGCAGACCAAAGGATCTCAGCTAGCACATTGTCCCACAACCGTTGATGTTCTTGCCCTATGCTTGTCTCTAGCAAACCTGGTTTTATCACTTTCCTCATTCAAATCTAGTTTAAAGCTATTTTGATGACCCCTGCCAACTTCTGTGCAAAAATATTTTTCCCCTCTTTGAGACGGGTGTAACCCATCTATCAGGCCTGGTGTTATGTAAACCGGCCAATGATCAAAAAACCTGCATGTATCTCCCTCACAGCCTTTCACTCTCAGATGGCTGCTCCCTTCTGAGTATCTTCTCTTCAAGAGATCAAACAGCCATGCATCTTTATGTGGTACACTGTGTTTACATGAAGCATAGGACTACCAGTGTACACAATACCTCTAAGTACCTATGCAACATCATGTTTTCTGCCCAGTTGATTAATATACTCATTAGTGCACCTGTGTATTCAACCATAACATCAGATCAAGAACAGATGGAGTTCCTGTGCCAGCATCTCATGTGTCTTTTTAAACAAATTTTCTAGACAATCATTTTGTTCTCTAAAAATAAGCTTAAATTTCTTCGCATATTCATGTAACGGTGTTACATAGTGCCCTGGAACCCATAAAAGCTGCAAAATAAATGTCAAAATTTCACAAACTGATCTTTTGTAGATCACTGACTGACAGCAAAGGCCTTGGTTTCTTGTAACGTTCAACAGAATAGTTCTGTCTTCCTTGCCTTTGGCTTTTTACACCAAGATTTTATGGAACAGCCCCGGTGCTCTGCAGACCACACTGCACCTCCAGAACCATTCCCCGGTGATTTACAGGAGGGCAGGGCTGCTTTCATATAGGCCTGTCCACTTCTTCGTATCACTTTTCAGTTACCGTATTATACATATTTTTAAATACGTATTTTTGGTTTAATTGGATATGCTTGTGTTTTGCGAACATTTGCACTTGGCAAATCTCAGTTTTGTACACATCCATTCTGTTTGGTTGCCACCAAAAACCCTAGAATTTTAGACAGGTTTTACCTGTAAATGACAGGTAAATGTAATGACATTTAAAATGACACCTGTCATTTACCAGACGGCAACAACCACAGATTTCGAATCTCAAGACTGTATCACACTGGAAGCTTAACAAGACCTCCATAGTTTTGAGTCAGCAGAAATTATGAACAGAGAGCTCTAAACTGGAAAGTAGTACTGGAAAGTACTGGAAAGAGTTTTGAACTATCAATCAGTTGAATATTTGACATCCACAATGTATACACTATGAAAGGCACTACTCTGCATTTAGTCAAAGAAACCTGAAGCAGGATTGCTAAGGTTTGCTTTAGACTACTGCTTTATTTTTTATTTTTAATTCAAAAAAATTTTGGCACGTTGTTCAGAACAGGTTGATAATTATTTTACATTGCTATTGAAGAAAACGGTTTCACTAGAGCATTCTGCTACCTGCTAAGCCAGTAAAATGTATAGCAACATATGACGGATGCATATGGCATAACAGTAACAGAAGCTGGAATGCTCAAAAACATTTGGAGAGTTTCCAAACGGACTACCCCTTGAGAAAGCATATATATGCATACTTTTCAAGGATAGACATGGATGAAATGCAAGGCTACACAAGACTTCTAATTCCTTAATGTGACTCTTAGTCTTAAATAAAGAAGTTACAAAGAATGCCACGCAGCACAGACTCTGATGCATTTCCTTACTTTAAAAAAAACAACAACCAAACAAAAAAAAAAAAACAAACCAGACAAAACAAAATCCAAAAACCAACCAACCAACAAAAAAATCCCAAACCAAAACAAAAAAACAAACCCAAAGCATTGCTTCTGAAACACTGAGCAATCAAGACTTATACAGTGAGATGTCCTGAAGTTCGGACTTTTTGCTAGAGATAGGTGTATGAGCTACTGTCATGGTTTAACCCAGCCAGCAGCTAGAACCACACAGCTACTCGTTCACTTCCCCCAGTTTGGATGGGGGACAGAATCAGGAGAGTAAAAGTGAGAAAAAGCTCATGTGTTGAGTTATCTTTATGGACAGTTTAATAGGTAGAGCAAAAGCTGCACACACAAGCAGTGCAAAACAAAAAATACATTCACTGCTTTCCATTGGCAGGCAGGTGTTCAGCCATCTCCGGTAAAGCAGGGCTCCATCATGCATAACGGTTATTTGGAAAGACAAATGCCATCACTCTGAACACCACCCCTTCCTTCTTCTTAGCCCAGCTTTATATACTGAACATGATGACATATGGCATGGAATATTCCTTGGGTTAGCTGGGGACAGCTGTCCTGGCTGTATCCCCTCCCAACTTCTTGTACCCTCCCAGCCTGCTCATTAGCAGGGTGATATGAGGAGCATTCAAGGCCTTGACTGCCTAGCAACAACCAAAAACATTAGTGTGCTATCCCGCTATTCCCATCCAAAATCCAAATCCAAATCCAAAACATAGCACTATACCACCTGCTAGCAAAAAAGTTAACTCCATCCCAGGTAAAACCATGACAGTTCTGGGATGTAAAACCATTCAGTTTCTGGGATCTCAACCTTTATCGTTCACCTACAGATATACTTTTGATAATCCTTTCCACAAATACATGACATATGAATTTAAAATAAACAGAAAAAACTGTAATACACATACAAACTTTGAAAAGATGCATAGCTAGTAATATATAGTAAGACCACTACAAACTCCGCTCTAGCCTAAGTAGTTTACTTCATTTTAGGATGCACGCTTAGACAGAAAACATCCCTTCATTCAGTTTTACATCCTTTTCTTTACTCATTTAATTTTTAGAAACAGATTTTTTTTTTTCCAAAGTATTGCACAAAGGAGCTGGGTGGGTAGCTTAAGAGAAAGGAAAAGAAACAGGGAAGATGGGCTACATTTCTGAGTCTGTCCTGGAAGATGACCTGCTCCAATTATTATCTAGACAATAAATACTGTTTTATGAAAACATAAAAAAGGAGCATTTTAGATGTATACACCTGCTATTCTGGATTCACATTTCAATAGACTATGTTAGTACTCAGATTTTTATGAAACTCTCTGGAAGCACTGTACTATTACTGCTAATCATTTTTTTTCCCTCTGCGATTTATTAGGAATTACAGGATATGTGGATTTTGGGTGTTTAAGAATAATTGCCCAGCTGTTCAATGTTGTATGGCATTCTTAAAAGGTGATTCAGATGTAATATCAATAGAAATTAATTTAAGACCACAACATGCTGATGACTTGTATTGAAATGAGCAAATATATTTGAATCTTTTTTTTTAGTTTGGGATGAGATTAACAGAGTAGAAATTAATTAATAATGAGTACATTATGCTTTCTAAATGAATTGCTTCCAATCTCCATATTCAAGTTATCACAAATGCTTTTTAAAGTATAACCATATTTCATCACTATAAAAAGTTAAGAGTACAGAAACAATTCTAAAAGTATTTAATACACCTCTTTCGTACTAGCAAAGAACATATATAAAAAATTGTTGTTCCTTTTAGGTAGATATTGAGTTGGAAAGGTTATCAGATAAAATACAAAAAACGATGCAAGACTAATACTAATTCTAAATAATGAAAAGCATTCTTGAGAGTCTGTAGTATATTGTGGAGTACATTAATTATTTTCTTCTCACAGAGAAAGATAAAGATTTCACTTAAAAAGAAAGTGATATGGAAGGAGTATTTGTTTAATTGTGTCATGCTTACATATGATACCCATCAACCTTCTGTAAGAGGTGGTCATAAATGTCTCAGCAGCCCTTTCAGAAAAGTATTCCAAAGAGCAATTTCCAGAAAGTAATTAACTGGAATCACGCTAGAGCCTGATGCAATAGAGAATTATATCTGTCACAACCCACTACAATAGTACATGCTTCAAGAAAACCATATTTAGTCTCCCTCTGTCCCACAAAACCTTACAGATAAGAACACTTACCTGATGTTTAAAAATATATAAAAAATAATCATTCATAAGAGTACATGTAAGATGGACAGCACTCAGAAACTGAGCGCTGAAAAGAGCCACAGTTTGTGTCAGCACAGTAAAATCCACACAGAAATTATTTGCGTGTAAAAGTCACAGAGGTGCACAAGATTTGAATTTCAGATTCACATTATTACTCCCATCATTTCAAAAGAGATACATAAATTCATGAACCCTCCTATTCCATGAAAAGAGTGGAAAGAGGGGTTTTTTTACTATCATTTGAAAAAAGGTTGGCACTCTATTACAGGCAGAAAGGAAGATGGGGCTTACGCCTCTACTTTCACTTCTGAAGACAAAAAAATATATAGCCTACAAAGCCAGATCACATAACTCAGATAGCATAGGGATTTTCATTTCTTCTTTTAATAGTGCCCCTCAATATACTGAAATAACTACAAGACAAACTCTAAACCAAACCAGTAACACATCACTTGGATCTGAGGTGGTCGAAACCACCAATCCACTGCAGGCCATACACTCTTGATCAGTTGTGTTGCTAGTGGAGAAACAGAGAAACAAGCAGTTAAAGAAAAGCATAAATTATAAAGCTCTACAGTACTATTATTTTACTATCTACTCACTACTTTTCATCTTCAGCTTTCATGTTTCAAGTTACATCCATTTAATAAGTTAACTGCCATTAAATTGCTAGACACGTTAAGCCAAAACCTACAAGGAAAGATTTCACCTCTTCTTGATCAAAAGATGGAACCGGATCTGGACTAGTCAAGCCTTAGCCTCCATAAACTGTACCCATGCACCAGGTAGGTTTCTTCAGAAGTAGGACCTACATGATACAGATGTCTTGGGGATTTAAGTAAAGTTCAGAATACAGACACTAAAGCTAGGAAATGCCAATTTTTTAATAGAAAAATTATAAAATCCTCACCAGTGGATTAATAAAAAAATGTACTTTTAGGAGTACAATATTCTTTAACTAAACAGGAGTTTGAAAAGCCTATTTTAGGATTCCTGGGGGACACAGTGTACTTAAAGCACCACTACAAAACTACATTAATATACTGTACCTACTAATTTTGGCATTAATAGATATAATGTGGCTATAAAAGTGCCTTCAATTTAAAAATTGTTAGTTCCATACCTCTCATGGTAACTCGATTGCAGTCACTGATGGTGCTCACAGGTTTCAAGCTGCAGGCACAGTCAGAAGACAGCTTAACCCCAAGAACAGAGTGAGAAGCAAAGGCAAGACATGAAATGCAGTTTTAACCACCCATAAAACCATCCTAAAGTTTGTCTATTAAAGATTAGGGAACAGATGAAACAATTACTTACATCAGTCCTTGTGCCTCCCAAGAGGTCTAGTGAAAAAGAACTACACAACAGCCAAGGCAGGAAGATGTCACCCCAAGAATTCACCTACTCCAACCCCCAGCTCAGAGCAGGGTCAGCCAGACCAGGTTTTTTAGAACGGACCTGTGAATGTCGGCCAACAGCCAGCTGCATATCAGCCAGCAGTGTGTCCAGGTGACCTATAAGGCCAACAGCATCCTGGCTTGTATCAGGAACAGTGTGGTGAGTAGGACTAGGGAAGTGATTGTCCCCTCTATTCGGCACTGGTGAGGCTGCACCTTGAATATTGTATTCAGTTTTGGGCCCCTCAATACAAGAAAGACATTGAGATTCTGGAGCATGTCCAAGAAGAGCAACAAAGCTGGTAAAGAGCCTAGAGCACAAGCTTTATGAGAAGCAGCTGAAAGAACTGGGATTGTTTAGTCTGGAGAAAAGGAGGCTGAGAGGAGACCTTATTGCTCTCTACAGCTACCTGAAAGGAGGTTGTATCGAGGTGGGTGTTGGTCTCTTTTCCCAAGTAAGAAGCAATAGGACAAGAGGAAATGGCCTTGCCTTGCGCCAGGAGTAGTTTAGACTGGATATTAGGAAAAATTTCTTCACTGAAAGGGTTTTCAGCATTGGAGCAGGCCGCCCAGGAAAGTGGTTGAGTCACCATCCCATATTTAAAAGACAGGTAGACATGGCACTTAGGGACATGGTTTAGTGGTAAACTGGCAGTGTTAGGCTGATGGTTGGACTAGATGATCTTAAAGGTCTTTTCCAACCTAAACAATTCTATGATTCTATGAAAATTCCCAGTGCTTTAGGACAATGAAGTCTGGATAATATATAAGGACTTTAGATCTCCGTTTGAGAAGCTCTACAAAGTGGCAGCATATATAATGTATAAAATACTACTGATTTTTTTTTTTTTAATGTCACTTTTTCTTTGCATTCAGGTAGTCTATTACAAGTAAAAGAAGTAATGCAGTATCTTACACGGACGTTAAGCATAAAAGTGTTAAGGCTTGATGACAAGGTTTCTCACCGTATGTTTGCATAAAATCCGTCTCTGAGATACTAATACCACTGTTAGATATTTAAGGTTTAATTGCAGTGCCATCATCTTCCATTATGTTTTGATGGATTTATTGTTTCCTCTGTGGGAATGATCCAACCCATGCAAATACCAGGAGGAACAGCATTCTGATTCAGGAGAAATGAAAGACATTTTAGTTAAATAATTCTCCTATGCTTTTAATAAAACATGCAAAGCGTTTTAACAATGAAAAAGCAACATATATCACTGAACAAGGGGAAAATTGTTTATTCATGCTAAGTTTAATACGTTGCTATTATGAAGGATATGATAGGTTTTCATGTAATCACTTAACACGTTTTGGCCTTTCCTTTTCCTGTATCTTCTCCCATTTGGATTTCCTATTAGATAATAAAGTAAAACTTTACAAAGGACTTACAGAGGACAGAAGTAATTGTTTCTTTTATCTCAAGGTAATTAACACCTGAAATGGAAAATTATGTTATACCATAATTTGCTTATTTTTAAAATACCATTTCACACTTGAAAAGGGGGTCTGAGGAGTAACTGCCTATTTAGAATCGTGAATAACTCCTCCTTCAAGCTCTCATAGAAGAAACACATTATACCGAAGAAAGATACAACTTCTTAGTCACACTCACTTCTCTCAAGAAGTGCCCAATCACCCACAGCAACTCTATCACAACAGACCAGGAACTGCTGTTTCAATAGGAACTAGCCAGCTCCTCAGCTGTATCTTGCTTCTGCTGCCAAAAAGACATAAGCAGATCCCAGCTCTTTACAGTATAGGATTATTTTTGGTTCCAACACTTCAGAAATTTAAGATCACTTCTATCCTTTGCAGCCATTTCAGAAAAAAAAAACCTCTGATACTCTAATTTCTTTAAGTATCACATGTTGCTCTTTTATCTCTCTTCACTAGAATTTAATATAATCATTTTACGCTGAACTACTGTTCTTAAATATTCATCTCAGGTACTTCATTTAAGAGGAAAGTCAACTTCAGTAAAGAAAAAAAAATAGAAAACACCTCATTTCATCCATTTTCTCCCTAACAAAAAGGAACAGCCACTCACTTTGGAGCACAGAAGTCTTTATTCTATAACACCCCTGTTGTTAACACCCCATAAAATAAAGTGATATTTGAAGTAACATCTAAGGGCATTCACATGGCAACAGTAAAGAAGAATGGAGTGCTTTTCTCCTGAGAAGTGTTCCAAGATCTCCATTAAGAGTGTGGCATTTCCTTGCAAGATACACTTCAACAGAGGATTCCTACACCCTGCGTAACTGGAGGTGTTAAACTCTCTTAATGCAAGATCTCGCATCTTGAGAAAGCATGGCACATGTCTTATCCAGATGTTCTAGGGCAGAAAGTAAAAAAAAAAAAAAAAAAGAAAGAAAAAAGAAAAAAAAAAAAAAGATGCTTGGTCAGTGTTGACAGGACCAACAGAGAAACTTTCTTAGTGTGAAGAAGAAAAATGGAAGAGTGGCCAGAAGAGAAATCCAATCAGAGCAGTGGACAAGCTACACAGGAATGAGAAGTATGAGAAAAAAGTGGATGCGGTACTGTCTTTAGTGTCCAAAGTAATGCAAAAGGACACGATCAAAAATCGAAATAAAAAAGCTAAGTGCTAAGGGGAAGTCTGAAGACCTGTCACACAGGGTGCTAAGAAAATCTTAGCCTAGGAAAGCTCATACACACAGTGACTATGTAACTGCACCATTAGAAAACGATGGTCCAGACTAGGAGCTGGCACCACAGGAATAACCTCAGTAATTCAAGAAGTGGAAGAAAGTGAGACCAAATCTTCCAGGCACGGCAGACATTAAAAAGGGAGATCTAGAAAATGAATCCTTGAAATCCAAGAGGACATTCACACTTTCAGGAAAGAGGGTGGAGTGCATCTATTTATCTGCAGAGGTTAAGTAACATAGTAAATTTATAGTAAAGATTTTGTGTCATGGTCATTTGCTACTGGCACTAAGGCAATAGGATGGTAAGGAAAAAACACTGTGAAAAGACTATTTAATTCTCTCTCAGACTTCACAAGATGATAGTGGTATATTCACAGCACAGTACAGCACCAAAATCTAAATGCCTTTTCAATGTGCTATATATGCAAATTGTATTTTTTTTTTTAAATAGAAATAGCAGGAGTAGCTTACCTAAATCCTCACATATAATAAACTGAAAGATATGCCTAATTTGTTTTCTTTTCTATTGCATGAGAATATTTCTCTTTGTAAATATTATTTGGAATTTATAAAGGGAATTAGTATATTTTCCAGCCTTAAGGACAAAAATGAAGACATAAAATGCAGAAAATTCTACTTGCATTAAAAATAATCTTCATAATATTCTATTTTGATAAAGAAAGTTTATGCATTAATTAGCCTCATAATTAGACTATCTTATTTGGATTACTTTAACCAGACTTCACATAATAATCTGAAACACTGAAACAAAGATGAGCAAGTAAATAAATTTTAGAAGTTGCAACAGAAAGAAACAATATTTGATTCTTCAGAAAAATAGAAAATAGTCTATAATACTTGGGGAGAGCCTATGTACACATAAATAATTTTTATGTTATTTGAACATTTAAATAAAATATATTTAAAATATTCTAAACTGTACCAAAGAATGCATTTTAGAGACACTCAGAGCAGATTTCCTCATATGGCTGTCAAGACTATTTTCTTCACTTGATTAAAAAAAAAAAAAAGTATTTTGAAATACCTAAAAAGACACCAAAGTATTTTTTTTTTATTTTTTTCTTACATCTAGGATGAGAAACTAGCAAGTAGAGTATTGCTGCTACTACCCTATTTTGAAAATCTGCACCAGCATGGAAGGCGCTCAAGATGTCAGTCAGTGTACATTTGGAACAGCCATTTAATCCAATAAACTCTTCTTTTCCTTAAAGAGTTTTTCCTCTTTCTTAAAGAAAAATATTATTGCCAGTCAACCTCAGCAATCATGAAGGCAGTACAGATCAAGTTTTACTGTTTAACAGAACCATCTGGGGTCAAGAACAACAATAAGATGAAGATCAAGTTCATGCATCTTATGTTTTTTCAAGGGATGTATCAACTACCTCCTAATACATTACACTTCAAAATACTTGTCTTTAAGACTTAACTGTCTGTATCAAAAGCAGTATGACTGAGGGACAGTATTACTTATTTCATGCTTGCTGACTTAAAAAACATCTATTTGCTGGAGAGGTAAACACTGATTAACATTCATTGTGTTATTGAATGTGTCACATGTTGCTTCTATTCAAAAGGGCAAAATTCACAAATGCTGAGATTTGTACGTAAGGTGCACCTTAAATACTGTTTCAGGCAAATAAGTCATATTTGAGCATTCATAAACCCACAATACAAATCCAATACTTAATCCACAATACTTAATATAGCTATGAATTTTACTGCATCAAGGAGTTCAGCCAGTTACCTTGAATAAATTACTTTATAAGTGATATTTACTAATCTCATCACTTAAGAGACTCGCTATTTATAGGGCAAATAAAAAAAAAAAAGTTATTACATTAGCTTGGGTGTGAAGGAAAATGAACTGAACAGCTGGTATTCTCATTGCTGCAACTCTAATGAAAACACTTAGATGAAAACAGAAGCCCCAATTTTCTGCTTTTCCACCGCATTCTAGTGTACAGGCATACACCCTTACTTCCTATTCCCTTGCCCTCCCCCTGAAAACTAAAGTGAGCGGAAACACAACCGCACAGCAAGAAAGCATCTCAGGGTCCAGCAATCAATTAATTGCACACACAGCTTCTTAGACAGCTGTCTCCCAATTGAAAATCAGCTCCCCGAAGTGCAATGATAATGAGATAGGACCCTGAGCTAAAGGATGCCTTTTCATTTTATCACAGCCTCTCACCCTAAACTGACACGAATAAAACACCTCTTCTCACTGTTGTTAGTGGTAGGAGTTACACATGTATATCCCCTGCAGATGTTGTTAAAGCATTTCTTTCTAAATCAATTTACATGTTTACAATGCATGGCCAGACAAAGAGAGATACCCCCCCCCCCCCCATCTCCATGCAAATTCTCCTTCAGAGAAAAGCTTATGAGATTTAAGCAGAGTAAGTGCAGGTGGAAGAAGTCTGCCACATCTCACCACCAGATGTGGTCCAGCAACAAGTTAGGGAAGATGGGTTCATGTCCAGCTCAGGTTTTTAACATGAATTGATTTTACTCCCCAGTTACATCAAGATCCTGTTATGGAAAAACAGAAAACTACTTTTGAAACCATAAATATCTTGGCAGCCTATTTAAAAACACAATATCCCAATTAAAATAAAAAAGGCAGTTGGTTACAACAATACCATGCAAAACAGAAAACGTTAACAAATAAAGTTATCTTTAATATTATTACAGTAGAAAACGTACAAATATAATTTTCTCTGGTGTTACACTAACCCTTCTAATATCCATCTGGGTCCTAAGGCTGACACTTTGGTCTTCGTAATGAAGAGCGTAGTGGGGACGGTGTCTTGGTGATTTGTCAGTGTCCTGAGGTCTTAGTGGGGATATGTTTGATGGTGGTGGTGGTGGGGTCCCTTCCTCCTCCGTCCTGGAGTCCATTTGACTTTCTTTTCATGCATTTTCTTTTAATTTCATATATCCCAACCTGCTCCCTTCCCCCTGGACTCCCAGGGAAGGGTTGAAATGTGCCCCACAACCCCCCTGTACCCCTGGGGGTTGTTTGTCTGGCAGGAACTGACTGGGGCTGTCAGCCACTTCCCCAGCAGCACTCGCAGAGCTGGAGCTCAGACAGGCTGGGCAATGGGCACCTGGTAAACCCAGCTCAGTGCCGCTCAGGCCAAGGGTATCCCAGCCAGTCCCAGGACCTGCCACAGCCTGACATCTGCTCCCCAGCAAAGGCAAAAATTTAGGGCAGCACATTAGTCAGACAAGCTTTGAAGAGAAATATAAGAATTGTCAGCCCAGTGAGAACAGGTCATGTTAACATGACAACTACTAAGATCTTTCTGAAAGGATGAGATCAATAACTTTAAGGTATTTCGGCACCAATAGTCTCCTGAGGTACCCTAGAATGTAGTTTAAGTTCTGCACTCAGTGCACCTGGATGGAGAAAGTTACTTTGCCATTATAGTCCTTTTGTATAAAAAAACCCCAACCCTTATAACTGTGCTCTATATTTGTTTGAAAACCATCAGTTGCTATTCATGTTTTTATTTATACTTTCACATAGCTCTCCCACAACTTCAGTTCATAAAGAGAACATGTAACTCTTCTCAAGAACATGTAACTCTTCTCACAGATGGATCTGATTTGTTACTGAAATATTTGGATATCTAATTATATGTATGTATATATACATTGATATATACATACATATAATTATATATATATGATGATATTTTATTAGGCTACATATATGTGTCCCTACATACATAGAATTAGCCTTGGTTGGGCTACATATACATACATGTGTATATATACTCATATATAAATATACACAAATACACTGACATTTTCTTACCTTGGGAGCTTACAGTCCAAAACACTGCACTTGATAAAGGCAAAAACACAGTCATAGGCATTGTCTACTCCCTCCTTTTCAGGAATTGTTGAGGCAACAGACTGGAGATCTCTTAGACAACAGATAGCTGAAGGCAATTGCATTCACACCAACAGCCAGCCCAGAAAGTCCTCTGCCCCAAGAAATTACTTGAATTAAAACTAAGGTAAAATTCCCTTCTCAAGAACAGATTAATCTTGGTTTTCAGGATGAAATACACTGTTTTACCTCTTTTCTCAAGTCATCCAGAAATCAAGGAATGGCTTTAATTAAGCTAAACCACCAAAAATTCAGGAATAGTTAAGTCCAACTCAGTCATTACCTATAAATTCTGCACCTTTTTAGCATCACCGAATACATTTCTAATGGACACTAAAGGGTTTAGGGTGTTTTTTAATTTTTACAGCTTTATGAATTGAAGAAGGTGATTGAACAAAACAAGAGATCCTGTTTTCATGGAAATTCCTGCACAACTCAAGGAAGAAGAGGAAAAAAAGAGCCTGAAACCATACAATTGCATGACCACTACCACACCGTCCATGTGACAACTACATACAAAGTACTGAGCCAAGTTATTGGTTTCTTGTGCTCCTAATCCAAGAAATTTATGTCATTGCCCCTCTTTTAAGCTTAGTAATTGAAACAACTTGTCCTCCAGTACTTTGGACAATCAATTATGCAAAAATTACATACAGCAATCAAGGAAGTTAACATTTTTTCATTACACTGTTTCATTTTATTAGCTATCAAACATAATTAATCTTCAAAAATCAGAGAATTTAAGTACAGAGTTTAAGTTTATTAAAAAAAAAACCCACAACACCAACAAACAGACCTTCATCTGCTCTGTCATATTTATGACTGGATATCTTTTGTGCAGTATGAAGGCTCTCATTGCAAGTAAAATTACTTGGGGTTGAAATTTACTATGCAAGGCTGGTGGTCTAAATGAATCCTTAAGTATTCACAAGTAACAAGTCCTCTGCTGTCACCACACTAGCTGCAAGCGTTCAAATATATATATTTCCTGAGCTGATGAAAAACACGACCCTCTGAGTAGTTAAATGTTCTTAAATCAGCATCTTTGTCTTTCTGACAACATTAATAAACATTCTGGTGTTCGTGCTGTAGGACATAATCATCTTTGGCAGGATGACCAGTTGTACTAGACTATGTCATATGTCAAAGAGCACCAAAATTTTCCCACCCAACCCACGTACAATCATGCTCTAGCGTGCTTAATCCTAGAGCTTTGGTTAAACCAGGCTTCACTTGTCCGACAGAAAGAAGTTTGTGAAATGTCACCTCGCCTTTTTGCTACCAGGGCTTTTTCTTTGTCTTTGTTCAGGATGTTGCTAGTACCCTTCTGTTGTTGCTGGTTTTTCTACATGCACACATACATGCATTTATATATGTATAAAACAATGCAAAGATCCGGGCCAGTCAGACACACATAGTACACAGGTATCTCACGAGATATTTCTTGAATTTCCAGCACTAATATTTTCAGTCTGATGATAATACTTACTACAACATTTGGATGATCTTTTCTATGATATAAGAATACAAGATAAAAGACCACTGGACAAAAATAGATGGAAATTTAGTTCAGAAAATAATAGCCCTCTTCATAAACAGCTGTTCCCAGACCTTCCTTTGCCTCCCACCAATGAAGGTTAGTCTTCATTTTTTTTCCAGTTAGGAATTTTAAGAGCACTTGGTTCAATTCAGGCAAAAAAACACCCTTACAAGTGCCTGTGAGCAATGTGTAGGATGTGCCGTGCTGGGTAGTTATTGACAGCAGTGGAGGTGGGTGCTGGTCTCTGCTGCTGCACTCTCCAGATCTCCAACACATCAGTCAGGCATCTTAGCCCACCCAGGTCTCTCCTTCATGTTTAGAAGGAAGAGGTACTCCACGTTAATTTCGGTATCACTGAGGTAAAAAAAAATAAATAAGTTTTGTCACTGCACTGCTAAGATTTCAGGCAGTTCTTGAGATATTTAAATTCTGCCTGTCATCATATCTCTGCAAGTAAAAGAACTAAAGATCTTCCACTAAAACATACTCTGCTTTTTCACAAAAGGAAAATGCACAGTGTTTGGAAGTAAACTGACAGAAGTGGCACCCCCTTTTATTCTTTTGCTTTTGTATAAGAAGAAATAATTAGTCTAATTCAATAGGATTAGTTTAACATTATCAGTCAGATCACCTCAATGTTTTGAAGTCCATTTTCTGCAGTATCACCAAAAGAGCAGAAAATAGTTTTCCTTTTTACATGCTGCAAATATCAACAAAATTCAATTCTGATACTTTAGCCAGAAGTCCTACTTATTTTTTCATCCTGAAATGAAACTACAGCAAGGGACCTCACCTTTTTAGGATGGCTAAGAATAGAGTATGATTTGAAAGTAACAATTCCATGCGTGTGTCTTCAGAGGCATAATTGATAAGGGAAATAAATTTAGATAGTGCTCAGTAACCATGTCATGCAGTTACTGTCCTTTACATATGTTTTCTTATAAAATGAGGTTTCTTAAATGGTGACTAGGAAAAGAATCAGACAAAGTTCTCAAGTCTTTATTCGAAAATGATTACTTTGTGCTATGTGGGGACAAGATATTTATAAACAAAACATTCGATCTCGCTGTGGTTTAGGCTGGGCTGGCCACTAAAATGAATGACTGATGCTCTCTCTATCTGCTCTCCCAAGGGAGGGAAGAATGAGAGAGAGGGAAACTTATGGATTGAAAAAGAAACCTAAACTACATTAATGAAATATTAATAATAAAACAAAAATAAAAGATAATAATATTAATAAGAAAATAATGATATATATATACACAATATATACAAAACCAGTATTGAGCTCCCAGGACGATGATCACGTCACTGGCAGGCACTGGAAAAGTCCCAGACTGGACTCAGCAATGGACGGGAACTGGATTCTGGATCTGGATTTAGGAATCATGGATCATGATCAAAGGCAGATGAACAGATAGAGCCCTCCTTGGATGTTGGTCATTGAAGAAAGAGATTGACCCCTTTGATCCCTCAGCTTTTATACTGAGCATGATGCAGGTGGGATGGAATACCCTGTTGGTCAGTTCTGGTCAGTTCAGCTATGCTGTTCCACTTCTGACCCTCCAACAGGGCACACAACAAAGTTAGCTGACCTTAGTTGTTATGGGAATAAGTATAAGCAAGAGCCTCTCTGCATACCACAGCTGCTAGAAGCAGACACTGTCTGAAGAATACGCCGTTAATTTCAGAGAGTCAGAAGAGGCTTAAATGAAAAGTAAAATTACTGAAAAGAAAATTGGTTCCGTTCTACCTCAAACTAGGACAAACCCAAATAAGTAAACCTCCATTTCATTTTTCACAAGAGAAATAAAAATTGATCTCTGAAGACGTCACTCCTCCCCCTTTGTTTGTCTGCATGTGAAATCTATTTTGTACAGATAAGATACTCACTGCACATTCCTTTTCTTTTTCCTCCAAGTGGAGAAATTGGAATTGCTATCAAATTGAAGAAGCAAAACCCCACTTTTGCTGTCACCATGCTTCAAATTATTTTAATTGCTTTTGCTATTTTTTAGTCGTATTGATGAAAACATTCAGACCTCAGTTCTGTAAACTGTTAAGGAAGTTTGATGTCCATATAACTTGAGTTATTAACCTGAGTATAAATAAATATATTCATCCATATCTGCATAAAATAGGTTTACAGGCCCTATTTCTTTTTAGTATAAGTAATTATTAGTTTAAACAGAATTCAAGATGTCCTGATTTCTTATATCCATTTTTATGGTTATAACTACTTTGATAATTCCAAACACATTATTTATAAGTCTAGTGAACCTGAATGTGAAAGCATTCAGTTCTTCCCAAGACACAATCATTATAGCTAATCAACATTGGTACTGGAAAAATTTCAAAATGCAGAAAAATACTTCTCTGACATTTAAAGCCTATCAAAGGAACAGCATAATGCTGTACTTTTTTTTTTAGGTAAAACTTCCTTCCTGTGATTTTTGTTTAGGAAATTTCTATAGAAGCATCGTATCAAATTACTTGGAAAAAAAAATAATTAACAGAGTATCAACTCTTTCTCTCCATTGTTAATTAAAACATGCAACTTCAGAGTACAAAGAATAATGAATAATGCTGGCATTAATATTTCACTCACTCTTGAAGATTTCTCATTAGTTCCTTTGTGCTCAACTTTATATGACAACACTTATGAGGTGATGAAAGGAGTAGGAAGCATTTAAGAGACAGCTACTATTACCTCTTATTTCAAATTATTGTATTTTGATTCTGAAGGCAAAATTAGGATGCGTTATATTAAAACCATGGATTTGATTTACCTGTTACTGTCTGTCTTCTAGTATACTTCCTGGGTTAGGTAAAGCGTTACTAGTCAAATATTAAATGACTAAATGTTGCACTTGAAGTTCATACATCTCAGTTATTAAACGAGAAGGAAATAAAAGCAGTTAACAAAAACAACAATTGAAATAATAGGTTGTTTCACAATTCCTGCCTCCATTTGTGAAGCGGGTAAATTGGTACTATTTTCACTTGTCAAGTTCTGTATCCACAGAATCATTGAATTGTACTGGGTTGGAAGGGACCTTTCAGATCATCTAGTCCAACCATCAACCTAACTCTCACAAAAACCGTCATTAAACCATATTGCTAAGCATTACGTCTACTTGTCTTTTAAATACCTCCAGGGATGGTGACTAACCACTTTGCAGGGCAGCCTGTTCCAATGCTTGATGACCCTTTCAGTGAAGAAATTTTTCCTAATATCCAGTCTAAACCTCCCCTGGCGCAACGTGAGGCCATTTCCTCATGTCCTATCGCTTCCTACTTGGGAGAAGAGACCAGCCCCCACCTCTCTACAATCTCCTTTCAGGTAGTTGTAGAGAGCGATAAGGTCTCCCCTCAGCCTCCTTTTCTGCAGACTAAACAACCCCAGTTCCCTCAGCCACTCCTCATAAGACTTGTTCTCCAGACCCCTCACCAGCTTCATTGCCCTTCTCTGGACACGCTCCAACACCTCAATGTCTTTTTCTGGAGCAGGGCCCAAAACCGAACACAGTACTCGAGGTGGGGCCTCACCAGTGCCAAATACAGGGGGACGATCACTTCCCTAGTCCTACTCACCACACTGTTTCTGATACAGGCCAGGATGATGTTAGCCTTCTTGGCCACCTGGGCACACTGCTGGCTCATATTCAGCCGGCTGTCAACCAACACCCCCAGGTCCTTTTCTGCCAGGCAGCTCTCCAGCCTCTCTTCCCCAAGCTTGTAGCACTGTATGGGGTTGTTGTGACCCGAGTGCAGGACCTGACACTTGGTCTTGCTGAACCTCATACCACTGGCCTCAGCCCATCGATCCAGCCTGTCCACATCCCTCTGCAAAGCCATCCTACCCTCAAGGAGGTCGACAGTCCCACCTAACTTGGTGTCATCTGCAAACTTACTCAGGATGCACTCAATCCCCTCATCCAGATCATTGATAACAATATTAAAGAGAACTGGCCCCAATACCGAGCCCTGGGGAACACCACTCATGACCAGCTGCCAACCGGATTTATCTCCATTCACCACCACTTTCTGGGCCCGGCCCTCCAGCCAGTTTTCAACCCAGCAAATAGTACTCCCATCCAAGCCATGGGCAGCCAGTTTCTCCAGGAGAATGCTGTGGGTAACCATATCAAAGGCATTACTAAAGTCCAGGTAAACAACACCCACAGCCTTTCCCTCATCCACCAAGTGGGTCACTTTGTCATAGAAGGAGAACAGGTTTGTCAAGCAGGATCTGCCTCTCACGAACCCATGCTGACTGGGCCTTATCACCTAGTGGTCCTGCATGTGCAGCATAATGGCACTTAGGATGATCTGTTCCATAACCTTCTCAGGCACTGAGGTCAGACTGACAGGCCTGTAGTGCCCTGGATCCTCCTTCTGGCCCTTCTTGTAGATGGGTATCACATTTGCTAGACGCCAGTCAACTTGTTAGCCAGGACTGCTGCTAAAAGATGGAAAGTGTCTCAGTGAGCACTTCTGCCAGCTCCCTCAGTACCTTTGGGTGGATCCCATCCAGCCCCATAGACTTGTGTATATCTAGGTGCTGGAGTTGGACCCTCACCATCTCCCTTTGGATTACGGGTGCTTCATTCTGCTCCCTGCCCCTGTCTACTAGTATAGGGATCTGGATACTCAGGGAACAACCGATTCCACTGCTGAAGACTGAGGCAAAGACAACATTAAATAGCTCAGCCTTCTGCTCATCCTTTGTCACCATGTTCCCACTCTGACCTAATTAAGGATGGAGATTCTCCTTAATCCCCCTTTTATTACTAATATATTTATAGAAACTTTTTTTATTGTTCTTAACATCCAAAGCAAGGTCAAGTTCTAGTTGGGCTATGATCCTTCTGATTTTCTCCCTACATAGCCTTACAACATCTTTGTAGCCTTCCTGAGTGGCCTGCTCCTTCTTCCAAAGGCCATAAACTCTCCCTTTTCCCCTGAGTTGTATCCATATCTCTCTGTTCAGCCAGGCTGGTCTTTTTCTTTGACGGCTTGTTTTTTGGCACATGGGGACAGCCTACTCCTGTGCCTTTCAGACTTCCTTCTTGAAAAATCTCCGGCCTTCCTGGACACTATTGCCTTTCAGGACTGCCTCCCAAGGGACTCTGTCAAGCAAGCTCTTGAAAAGACCAAAGCCCACCCTCCAAAAGTCCATGCTGGCAGTTCTGCTGACCCTCTTCCTTGATTCTCTAAGAATCGAAAACCCTATCATTTCATGATCACTCTGCCCAAGGCAGCCTCCAACCATCACATCCCCCACAGGTTCTTCTCTATTTACAAACAACAGATCCAGCAGGGCTCCTTCCCTAGTCATCTCCCTCACCAGCTATGTTAGGAAGTTATCCTCAACACACTCCAGGAATCTCCTAGACTGTTTCCTCTCTGATGTATTGTATTTCCAGGTGATATCTGGTAGGTTGAAGTCTCCCACAAGGACAAGGGATCTTG